>NC_139959.1:35353834-35631334 GCF_963454915.1 Gymnoscopelus microlampas | reverse complement strand
TATTCCTAAAAGTAACCTCAGTAAACTCTGCCTAAACGTAACCTTATTCCTAATAACCTCAGTAAACTATGCCTAGACTTAACCTTATTCCTAAAAGTAACCTCAGTAAACTCTGCCTAGACTTAACCTTATTCCTAAAAGTAACCTCAGTAAACTCTGCCTAAACTTAACCTTATTCCTAAAAATAAGTAACCTCAGTAAACTCTGCCTAAACTTAACCTTATTCCTAAAAGTAACCTCAGTAAACTCTGCCTAAACTTAACCTTATTCCTAAACGTAACCTCAGTAAAGCTATGGCTAAGCTTAAACTTATTTCTAACCTTCCTCCGTAAAACAAATACAAGAATACAAAAACCGCTGGTCCGCAATCTTTTTTTGGCCGAGCGTGTTTTGGGGTGAGTCTTCCGGTTACCGTACTAGAACCCTAATTGTAACAACTACAGGCTACAGCTATTAGCTTTGAATATTAACATCCAGTAAAAACATGAATAAATGAAATCCTTGAAACAGCCATTTAATGTTTCTTTAATAGTCATGCCCAGTGAAACTCCACCACACAGCACTGTACCAGCATGCCAAGCAATGAACACAGCAATGACCTGTTGTGCATTTGTTGCCGTGTTTAAGTGCATGTGTGTGCACGGCTGGAGGACAGAGCCACGTGCTCACCATAACCGTGTGGTTAGTGCACTTCAAAGAGCTTTTACTCTTAACAAGTCACTGACTGTGAGGCTGCAGGCACAACCATCCATTTAATGGTTGTAATAGTCAAACCGTAGGCTGGAATCCCTGGGAGCAATTTATTTAATGTCTACCTATGGCTCCATCGGGGCCAACCTGCAATTGTGAAGCAGCGAGGCACCTAATAATGGCAGATCTGTGCCAGCATCTAGTACTAAGTGTGTGGCAGTGGTGTAAAGTAACTAAGTACATTTACTCCAAGTACTGTATTTAAGTACAATTTTGAGGTATTTTTTACTTTACTGGAGTACTTCCGATTTTCAATCATTTAACTTCTACCCCACTGTATCTCAGAGTAAAATATTGTACTTTTTACTCCACTAATATTATTGGAAAACTTTAGTTACTAGTTACTTTGTAGATTTTGATTATTATTACAAAACCACTTCAGACCTATACTTTGGCATTTTCAAAATAGCCTATCTACAAGCTCACAACGCTTCACTTTGCGACGCGTTGTGAGCTTGTAGATCTGCTATTTTCATTACATTTTTTTATACATGTTATACAATTGAAAACTTGTGAAATGGGACCTTCTGCATAATGAGTACTCTTACTTTTGGTACTTTAAGTACATTTTGATGCCAATACTTTTGTACTTTTACTCGAGTAAATTTTATATACCGAACTTGTACTTGTAACAAACTATTTCTATAATAGGGTATTAATACTTCTACTTTAAGTACTTCTTCCATCACATGTGTGTGTGTGTGTGTGTGTGTGTGTGTGTGTGTGTGTGTGTGTGTGTGTGTGTGTGTGTGTGTGTGTGTGTGCGTGTGTGTGTGGGCGGGCGGGCACAGCGGGAAGGGGGAAGTGAGAGAGTGCCCTTTAATGTGTTTTCATGTTTTAATGCCATATAAAGTCATTCCAGCAAAGCAGGGTGGCGTTTTATTGAACTCTGTCTAAATTTGGCCTTCGGTCTGCATGGGGCTCCATTTAAAATGGACAATTGTGTTACTGTGGCCGTGAAGTGTATTTTAAAACCGAGCTCTGGGTGAATTAAATACCTCCAGACCAGCTGGCGCGGTCACTGTAAAAAGCGTTTGTTTTAAGAATAGTGCAAAACTAAATGGACAGAAAGAGGGGGTGGGGGTGAGAGCTGGGTTCAGGTTTTGGTTAAACCACTATTATGATGCTGGGAATAGAGATCAATTTAAGCCATTTAGACCGGGAAATAATGTTATTTTTAGATTTCTTTGGCTTTTGAAAAATAGCAGATATACAAGCTCATAGCGTGGCACCGAGTGCCGCGCTATGAGCTTGTAGATCTGCTATTTTTGAAATTAAATTGTGTGCACATCTTTCAATACATACTTTTTAAAAGCGATTTGTGACTCAAATATTCGCTTCTGGGGGTCCCTGGAACAAAACATTTTGAGATGGGGGTCCGCGGGCCAAATACATATCTAAAAATGTTTTCTAAATCTTAACAGTATGTTGCTATATCAGTGGTGCTCCAACTTTTCCATGTCAAGGACCTCCAACATGATATATATTTGGCCGTGGACCCCCATCTCAAAATATGTTGTTCCAGGGACCCCCAGAAGCACAGATCGGAGTTAAAAATGTTCACTTCAAAACAAATATTCAAAGATTTGCACACATTTTCCACGATTTTGCCGTGCTATGAGCTTGTATATCTGCTATTTTTTCTATTTTCAGAAAATGACACAGATGCGTTCCCGGTCTCAATGGGTTAAACATTCTTTATACTCCTTAATATATAATAATAACATTAGTACTGTGGACTTTAGTGTGATTGGACAACCACATTCTAATGAAAACGTATGTTGAACAAGTAAACTGGAGTCTTTTTTTGTGTTTCATCTCCCCAAGCCAGAGTCTTGATATCATTATTTGACTGTCTTGAGGGGAGTTATTTTTTATGGCTGATAGAAATAATAGATTTTCTGTGTTTGCTTTTCTCTCTGGCTGCAGAACGGGGGTTCGAGGACCACGAGATCCTGGTGGAGCACCTCTCAGCGTGGACCAGAGACAGTGAAAACAAAGTCTGCTTTCAGGAGAGAGAAGACAAATATGCCGTCTTCAAAAGCCCTCAGGTAACGCCACCCGTTAACCTCACGTCCACCAGGGACCGATTTTTCAAAAATGTTCAAAAATAGCAGATATACAAGCTTGTAGATCTGCTGTTTTTGAATAGCCAACATATAAATGGATAAAGTGTTTAAAATGATTGTTAGGGACATTAACTAGAACTACTTTTGCTGGGGACCCCCTGGGACCCCCTCAACGACCCCTGGGGGTCCCCGGACCCCACTTTGAGAACCACTGCCATAAACTGTAGCAAATGAACCCATTTAGACCCGTTGCACCTATTGTTTATACCTTTCAAGCTGGGAACGCCTCTGTGTCATTTTAGTTGTTGCTATATATCAGTGGTTCTCAACCAGTGGTCCGGGTTTTTCTTGAGGTTGTTCCAGGGGGTCCCTAGCCAAATTAATAGTTACTGTAGGAACCAAATTGACCCTTATGTGTCTGTAACTCTGAGAGTGTAACTCTCAGAGTTACATGAACACTAATGATGATGATACAGTGTAGATTAGGCCCCCCAAGAAATCAAAATGGTTGAGTCCCTGGCATATCTTTTCAAAAGGGGGTCTGTGGGCTAATGTGTGTCAATTTGGGGGTCCTTGACGCGAAAAAAGGTTGAAAACCACTGCAATATATTGTTGCTGTCGGGCAGAATCCTCTTATCTCCATATTCTAACTTTGTGTTTTTTCGTAAATGAATGCCCTATCTGATCATACACTTCAAAATACTCTAATCTTAAAATAATAACCGAAAATAGCCGATCTACAGGCTCTCAATGCGTCGAGAGTTTGTAGATAAGCTATTTTTCGCTGTGCAACATGCTTCCATAGAACAGTGGTTCTCAAAATGGGGTTCGGGGACCCCCAGGGGTCCTTGAGGGAGTTCCAAGGGGTCCCCAGCTAAATGACAGATAGTCTTAGGAACCAAATGGACCCTTATGGGTCTGTAACTCTGGACCCTAATGGGTCCATTTGGTTCCATTTGTACACTCTCAGAGTTAAATCAACATTGATTTTACAATATACATTGGGGTCCCAGAGATAGAAATGCCATTAAATGGGGGTCCGTAGCCCTAATGCATGTCAAACTGGGGGTTCTTGAAATGAAAATGGTCGAGATTCACTGCTAGAGCCGTAAAAATCTCCTCTTATGGGGGTCCATAGCATATCTTTTCAAACAGGGTTTCGCGGGATAATACGTGTCAATCTGGGGGTCCTTGACATGAAAAGGTTTGAGAACCACTGGTCTATAGAAGACATGCTGGGTTCTATAAGATCCTAATGACTGAAATCAGTCGTGGGGACTGTGAACTTTAGTCCATACTACCATTTACCACTCCAACTTGAGACAAAAGCTATCAAAACACAATCCCCCCTATAGAGCCGTCTCTCACCACAGTCCAAACAAAGACCCCCGCACGATATCAAGTCTAAAGTCATCTGAACACATTAGGACGCTCATTAGTGTCGGTGGATATTTCATGTTAACGTTGGCATCGGTGCAAAGACATCATCTTTTTGTTTTTTCCCTTTTCTCGCTGCAGAACTTCTATCTGTGGAATAAGGATTCGAAAACTGTACCAGAGATGAAAGAAAGAGACAAGCAGTTGCTAATAGAGGTAAAACACACGCACACACACACACACTGTATTACTACACTTGCTGCATGCCGAAAACAGCTAATCTACAAGCTCACAACGCGTCACGCTGTGACACGCTGTGAGCTTGTAGATCAACTATTTTCGGTCTGTGACACCCGTGCGCACCCATGATGACTTAGTGTCTTAGTTCTACTGGATCTTTTCTCCACTAGTCCCTCCCAAACATTTAGTCTACTTTTTATGTGTTGATCACAGTATAGTATTTATTTAGTGTTCGTAAAGGTAAAAAAAAAGGTAGTTGACAGACATTTTTCGTCATAGTTTTAGTAGACCAAATCAACACTGGCAGGGGCCTATCTCCTGTTTCTGTAGCGTGAGGCAGCTTGATGTACAGCCCTTGATGCAGAGTGCCAAGCAGAGGCATTGGGTCCTATTTTTATAGTCTTTGGTATGACCCGGCCGGAGATCGAACCCCGACCTCCTAGTTTCAGGGCGAACACTAACTACAAAGCCACTGAGCTGGTTAGAAGCCTATAGTAGTTGCAAGTTATTTGTGTTTATGTTCACAGTTAGATGTTGAGATGGTTTGTGGCTAAATGAGTGCATGAAGCTTGTAAAACGAAAAAAACAAACAAAAAAACACAAACATACCATAATTCTCCTCACAGGAGAACTTCTGCGGGACGTCCATCATCGTGCCAGACCTGGAGGGGGCGCTCTACGTCAAGGAGGACGGCAAGAAGTCGTGGAAACAGCGGCTGTTCCTGCTGAGAGCGTCTGGGATTTATTACGTACCCAAGGGGAAGAGCAAGGTCAGCACAGTCACAGGTCAAAGAAGGGCATCTGTGGCAAAAAAAAAAAAAAACCCAGACAGAAGTTCATCCAAACAGTCAATGCCCTTTAGGTCACAGGGGTCTTCAATGTTTTTTAACCCCAAGGACCCCTTAGCTGAGAGAGATGAAGCAGGGACCCCCCCAGCCCACTATATATTGTATAAAATTGTGTTGCAGATTAAACTTTTTCATAGATAGCGTCATAGACTTGTTTGACAGCACTGTCATCAATGATCATCAGTGATCATTGGTTCTTAAAGTGGGGTCCGAAGACCCCCAGGGGTCCTTGGGGGGGTATCAGGGGTCCCCAGCAAAACTAGTTAATGGCATCAAAATAATTTTAACATATTTTATACTTCTACAAGCAGATCTACAAGCTCATAGCGCGTTTGAAAAATCCCGGAACAAAAATATTTTTTTCTTCTCTATGCCAAAACACTTTGCTGAAAATAGCAGATCTACAAGCTTGTAGATCTGCTATTTATCGGCTAATGTTCCCCTCAGAATAGGGATGCTAGGGTTCAAGTGGTTGATGTAAAAAAAATATCCCAACCCTATAGTAACTCTGAGGACCCCCTAGGAGTCCCGAACCCCCTGTAGTAACTCTTGAGGACCCCCTAGGAGTCCCGGACCCCCATGTTGAAGACCCCTTGCCCTGAGTCTTTGGCTAGTGTCAACACACACCATGCCCTTGTTTGTTCAATACACATTCAGTGGAGCTGCTACTTGACCGCACGCTGACCCTTTAGAAACCAACATAGTGAGGAGGAATTCTCCCTCAAATAATCACTTCTGTCCCTCTGTGTGTCAACCTGGATGAGAGGGTCTGGAAGGGTTTATCTGTGTAGTCTATACTGTGGTATAACAGTGGTGGAAGAGGTACTCACATTTTGTTGCTTTAGTAAAAGTATCAATACCCTATTGTAGAAATAGTCTGGTACAAGATTTTTTTTTTTACTTAAAAGTACAAAAGTATTGGTATCAAAATATACTTAAAGGGATAGTTCACCCCCAAAATGACTTTTATTTGATGGATTAGTCACCCCATGGAGACTTGAATTCATGGATATTGTTTGTTTTTGTCGCATTGCTAAGCCAATAATTTGATGACCTGCAGCGGTTCCGGTAGGAGACACAAAGAGTCTCCTTTGTGCTGCCTACCGATCCGCTGGTTATCACATTATAGGCTTAGGAATGCGACAAAAAAAATAAAAATATCCATGAATTCAAGTCTCCATGGGGTGACTAATCCATAGAAAAAAAAGTATTTTTTTGGGTGAACTATCACTTTAAAGTACCAAAAGTATTATTTCACAAGTTTTCAAATGTATTCACCTGTTTCCTAGGCTGTGTGTTTTCCACTTCCTGTCGATTTGATCCAATAAAATCCAATGAAACTCACAGTTTTTGAAACTCACAAACTCCAATGATGCTCACAACGCGTCGCAAAGCGACGCGTTGTGAGCATTGTGAATATTGTGAATATTGCCTTGTGGTGCAGTAAGGTTTTGTACCCTGCTGACTGCCTTCAGTACACTCAGTGTGATATCTTTAACTCTTACTGTGAAAGATTCCCATCATATTGTACATCATGCCGTTATAGTGCACACACTGTTGATTTACAATATCAATTCACTTAGAAGCAACAAGGGCTGCAATGTCTACAGCCTGTCTGTCGGCCTCTATATCTTTACTTCAAATAAGTAGTATGTTAACTTAGCAGTAAGTCTCCTGCTTGAGGTCAAGTGTGTTTTTGAAACACTGAAAGTTGACCTGTAACATAAATTTGCCCCCCCCCCCCCCCCCCCCCCCCACACAGACCTCTCGTGACCTCGTCTGCTTTGTACAATTTGACAACGTGAACGTCTACTACGGAAAAGAATTCAAGAGCAAATACAAGGCCCCCACAGACTTCTGCTTTGTTTTGAAGGTGAGTTAATATAACTACATTATGCATAACTGATAAACAGAGAAGCTAACCTTAAAAGTGCTTCCGCTTATGACATAATCGAACACAGATTACAATAGCACTTATTTTATAAAGAAGAACAGTTTTTTTTTGGTCCCTAAGACTATCTATCATTTAGCTGGGGACCCCTCGGAATTCCCTCAAGGACCCCTTGACCCATGGGACCCCACTTTGAGAGCCACTGCTCTATGGAAGCATGTTGCACAGAGAAAATAGCTCATCTACAAGCTCTGGACGCATTGAGAGCTTATAGATCGCCTATTTTCGGTTATTATTTCAACCCATTAAGACCTGGAACGCATCTGTGTCATTTTTTAGATTTGATCTAAAAAGTATTTTACACTTTGGGCTATTCAAAAATAGCAGATATACAACCTCATAGCGCGGCACCGAGCGCCGCGCTATGAGCTTGTAGATCTGCTATTTTTGAAAAATCTTGAAAATGTGTGCAAATCTTTGAATATATATATATTTTTAAAGCGGACATTTTTAACTTAAATCTTTACTTCTTGGGGTCCCTGGTACAACATATTTTGAGATGGGGGTCCGCGGCCAAATACATACAATTTTGGGGGTCCTTGACATGAAAAAGTTTGAGAACCACTGATATAGAAACATACTTTTTTCAGAATTCTGTTGGGATTTAGGAGACATGTAGAATCGGCTTCAGGTCTTAATGGGTTTAGATTAGATCATTATAGGTGTAGATCTTTACCTTTAAGCCTACTGCAGGGGCAACTGGGTTGAGTTTAGTCGTGTGCATAAAATTCAGTGTCCAGAGCTGTTATATCATTTTGGATATGTCAATCGATTTATTGACCATAAATCATAGATACACAATATACTCAGACAGAAGCATTGAATGCTGACCTGCACAGCACATTGAAACACGGTCAAAAACTGTGTGGTGGCTTTTCCCCATTGCGCACCTGGCCACAATCACCCACCACACCAGGTATAAATGAGGAACCACCCCCTGTGGTGGTTGCCATGGTGACTAACAATGCCACACCTCTGCACCATGAGGTAGAGATATTAGGGCCACCCACTGTGATTTAAGATGGCGTCAGTGTCATTATCACCAAGGCCACATCATTCATTTACATAGAACAAACAAAATAAATATAAAGGCATTTTGGCTCCAACAATAGGCAAAATAAAATTGTTTTGTTTGTATCTTTGAAAATAGCAGATCTAATAGATGGCTATTTTTTTAAATAATTTAGAAATTACATATTTTTTCGAGTATCATTTTGTACTGTACTTTGGTGGAGTATTTGTTTTTTGGAAACTCAAAGACAAATATTGTACCTTTGACTGTGGTTACTTGTTACTTTTAGGTATAGCTTTGAAGTCAGCCGTTGTCTTTTTCTTTTATAAGATGCGATCATTGGCTACAGAGTTCTCGCCAGTCACCACCTCATTTCGCCTCACTTGACCTGTAGTGTAGGTGTTAAGCGACGTGTGCGTCACGTCATTAAAATAGAGTGCAACCACGTTCCAATTCAGCATTGCAACACTTCACATAGAGGTCTTCACAGGTTCAAAATGACGAACCCAATCCGAGTGGAGCCGACATAAAAAAAATGCCGTTCTGCCACAGTATAGGCGAGATGGCAGCTACAGCCTACTTCCATGCTGTTGTAACAGCCTACAATAAGAGACATTTACGATGACATTAAATTGCATGTTTTCACCTCGATTAATGAGGAATCGGATCCATGATCCCACATGCCACGGTGCACTTTGATGTGCTTTGTGCGTGCGCTCTCGGCTCTCACTTTAACCGACGGGGGAACATATTTTTTCCCCCATATATTGCGCTGCAGTATAATCTGATGGTCTGGTCAGTCAGTCTATCAAAACAGCATTTGATTCTTGCAGTGAGAGGCAACGGTCATTGCGGTGAGAGGCAAGCATGCAGTCAATACAACGACGATTGCGCCTTTCCCATTGTGCGAAACACAATGGGAAACGGTGGGGTGCTAGAGTCGATCGCAATAGTGTCCCCCCGATAGTGTGGGGACATTCAGGCCCTTCTGACCACCCTCCTCGGTTCTGCAATTAAGGCTTACTTAATTTTTTTTAAGGAGCAACTTTAACTTGTAGTGAAGTAGTTGACCAGCATAGATGCACTTTGACTCAAGTAATGGTGGTGTGATGTGTACTTTGTCCACAACTGCGTATGATCCACCTTTTTTGGGGTAAAGTTCCACCACCCTTGCATCATGGTTGGCACCAAACGGCTGCTTTGTTTCACTGGAAATGAGAACTAGCCACGGCTTTATTCTAGTTGAGGAAGTGAAAGATGACCAATTTATCTGGATCAACAGAACAGAGAAACGAGAGAAAGGAATGTGACTGTTGCAAAAAAAACTTTTAATCTCGTCTTTAATTAAAATCCCAAATACTTGCACATTCATCACCATAGTATTAAAGATGTGACCACTGGGTGTTATAAGACGTGTTGTGCCCCCCCCCCCCCCACCCCTCCCGGCTGACTTTTTATCAACCCATAAGACCTGAAGCCATTTCTACAAATGTCTTCTAATTCCCAACAGTATACTGGAGAAAAAAAAAACGTACGTTTCTATATCAGTGGTGCTCAAACTTTTTCCATGTCAAGGACCCCCAAAATGATACGTGTTTGGTCGCGAATCCCCATCTTGTTCCAGGGACCCCCCAGAAGCAAAGATTTGAGTTAAACTGTTCGCTTTAAAAAGATATACAGTATTAAAAGATTTGCACACATTGTCACGATTTTTCAAAAATAGCAGACCTACAAGCTCATAGCGCGGCACTCGGTGCCACGCTATGAGCTTGTATATCTGCTATTTTTGAATAGCCCAAAGTGTAAAATATAATAAAATATAATGTTTTTTAGCAGTGACACAGATGCGTTCCAGGTCTTAATGGGTTAAGATCCTCACCGTTTCCTCTAAAGGCTTGAGAGATGCTGACCGATATGAAATAGAAAGTAGACAAGAATTGGAAAGATGGTAGTGGTGGTTAGTCTGAAACTATTTCTTTTTTTTTTCTCCACTCTTTTCTCTGCTGCTATCTCTCGCCAAGGAAACGCTAGGATCAGCAGATACAGTATATACCATGTATTAGTCTAGGAGGTGTTGAGGATCAAAGCCAAAGGAGCTTAGAGAGAGGGGGGGGGGGGGGGGGGCAAGGAAACTGAATTACCTTCTACTGAAAGACAGAGCCCTCCTCCTCGAGGCCAGGCAGGCAGGCAAGGCGTTGAAGGAGCGAGGTCTGCAAGGTGCTGTCTCGGCGCGGGGAGGAAGATGACCTCACGCTGTCAGAGCGGACATTTTGGAAGCCGTAAAGGACAACTTCACCCATTTTCAATTCAATCTTCATATAATAGGTCCTCACTAATGCTCATGATATAATGGTAAAAAAAAAATCTAATCAGTCTGTGTCTCAGAGGAGGGCTGTAAGAAACCTGTCTACCAGTGACATCATCGATGGGGAATCCAAGATAATAGAAACTGCAGGCTTTGTATTCCTGGAAAGTTGCAATGCAATAATAGATCCCATTGTTCTCGCCTTAATAAAAATCTGAATCAAAAAATTGTAATATTTTTTGGGGAAAAAATCCTGCCTAACGATGATGTCACTGGTAGACGGGTTGCTATGAGACACAGACCAAGTAGAACATTTTTTATAATTTTATCATGAGCATTAGTGAGGACCTATTATATGAAGATAGGTTGAAAATGGGTGAAGTCGTCCTTTAATAGACTTTGACGAGGTCTCTTATAACGCCCTTTCAAGACGAGAGTCGTAAAGAACTTTGAGAACAAGAACCTATCGGTGTAAAACGTTGGCAGCAGCTGTAGCCTACTGAAAAAAAAATCACACATTGTAGAAAGTACATTTACCACCCGTTCATTTGTTGGGTTGCTAAAAGCAAAGTTAAAAGAACCAGAGTCAGAACACAGCAAATCGTTATTAAAGGAACAACCTGAGAGGTTCTCTGTACCATTATTCCCATTATGAACGGATATGAAATCATGCCATTCAACTCTAAAGCAGGGGTCATCGCCATGCTGGCTTGTGGTGGACATTTTTGTCAAAATATTTTTTTTGCCACTGACGTACAAAATTAGTGGACAACAATATTACCAGTAACACAAAGAGATAGCCCTGAATGACCATTACAGGTCTGTAACTCTGAGAGTGTACAAATGGAACCAAATGGACCATTTGTACACTCTCAGAGTTAAGGGGGTCCTTGCAAATACACCATTTGAGAACCACTAGTACTAGTTGGACAGTTGGACTCATAATGTGCCATAGTGTCTTAGTAAATAAGTGTCATACATATTCTGAAGAAAACCTGGAGACTTGACATACAGTAATTGGATCCTCGATCAAAACAAGAACATTATGTTTTTTTAAAAATAAAATAAAACAATTGCCACATTTGTCTGTGTACGGACATATTGATGACCCCTGCTCTAAAGTATAACCGCTGAGCTTGACGCTTAAAGGGGGAAACATTTTCAGTTTTAGAATACAATACATGGATGTTATTTCCATGGTCCAAAAACTATTTGTGCGCATAAAGCACCGTCGCCCAAAGGCAGAAACCAGAGGACTGAAGAGTCTATAAGCTCATAGCGCGGTACTCGGTGCCGTGCTATGAGCTTGTATATCTGCTATTTTAGAATAGCCCAAAAAAGTCTAAAATGACACAGATGCGTTCCCGGTCTTAATGGGTTAAATAATGCATGCTATGTTTTGTGTATTTTGTGTCAAACAGCATCCCCAGATCCAGAAGGAGTCTCAGTACATCAAATACCTGTGCTGTGATGACAAGAGGACCTTGAGTCACTGGATGACTGGGATACGGATAGCCAAGGTGACACGGGACCAGCAAGCAGTGCTAACACTGAACTGAATGCAATAAATTAATCATCTTGTCTCAAGATGCTGTGTATGCCCTAGCCTTGACGATCATGCAGTCTTATGCAAAGGTTACAACGTAATTTAGCTTGTTATTTAGACAGATGCCAGGTTCAATTAGTTGACCTGGCATCCTATAGTTTGTATAGTTTCAATGTACATATTACACTGTCTGTATGCATTTGATGTATTACCTTGTGTTTACCGTGCTTACTGTAAATCGCTCTGGATTAGTAGTTCACCGAAAAAAACACTTATTTTCTATCAATTACACACCCAATGAAGCCTTGAATTCATGGATATCTTTTTTGTTTTTGTCACATTCCTAAGCCGAAAGAGACTCCTTTGAGTATCCTACTGGATACAATAGCATCTTTCTGCTGGTTATCAAATTATTGGCTTAGGAATGCGACAAAAACTAAAACAACTCCATGAATTCAGAGCTTCATGGGGTGTGTAATTGATAGAAAACAAGTCATTTTGGGGGTGAACTACTCCTTTAAGAGTGTCTGCTAAATGCCTAAATTGTAAATTCTGTATCCCTGCAGAAAGTTTTTTTTTTTTTTTACCTGTAATTCATTGGTCAATACTGCAATGAACCCAGAGGGATTTCATCTCACATAGAATTACTACTTTGAAATTGTCTTACGATGTATTCAAAACCTGAATAGTACCAAACCTGTGGTATACTTTGGTACCATTTCTCATTTGATTTTAAAATGTCAATCCACGGATCTCTTAGCTCTGAATTGAAATACAGACACTCCACAAAAAAACAAGAAAATACAACTCGGTCTTAAATAACATCTAACAATGCTCTCTCTGCCTTTTTGATTCTTTCTTGATTTTAAAGTACGGGGTGGCTATGTATGAAAACTATAAAGCTGCCCAGAAGAAGGCTGCGGTCGTCAACGCTGCATGGACCAATCGCAGCACTGATGTGTCGACAACCTCACCCACCATCAAAGGTACCGTAGTAGCACGAAACGCAACATCTGTTGTTCGTGCTTCACTGATGACGAAACCCAGCGACAGACAGACAGCTTCTTAACTCATTCCATCCGGGAACGCATATATATGTGTCATTTTAGATTTTTAGCTATTCCAAAATAGCAGATCTACAAGCTCATAGTGCGGCACAGTGCCTCACTATGAGCTTGTAGATCTGCTATTTTGGAGGGAAAAAATCGTGAAAATGTGTGCAAATCTTTGAATATATATACATTTTTAACTCAAATCTTTGCTTCTGGGGTCCCTGGAACAGAATATTTTGAGATCTAGGGGGTCCGCGGCCAAATACATATAATTTTGGGTGGTCCTTGAGAAGAAAAAGTTTGAGAACCACTGATATATTATAGCAACATCATTTTTTGTTTTAGTTTTTTAAACTGTTAGGATTTAGAAGACATTTGTAGAATCCCCAGGAAGCAAAGATTTGAGCTAAAAATGTTCACTTTAAAAAACCTTTCACCAAAAAATATAAGTCTACAAGCTCATATTAGTGCGGCACTCGGTGCCGCACTAATATGAGCTATGAGCTATGAGCTTGTACGCTATGAGCTTGTATTATCTGCTATTTTTGAATAGCCAAAGTATAAGATAATGGTTAAAGTGGTTCAAATCTAAAATGATAGATGCTTTCCCGGTCTTAAATGGGTTAACTGATGTGGTCCAAGCTAACTTTTGATTGTGTGCGGTCTCTCTTTTCTCTCCTAGCCAAATCAGAAAGCCAGAAAGCTAACGGGCACGCTCCCAAGATCCAACCAGGACCCGTCTCCAAGGTAAACCACCAGTCACTCTCTATTATATTAGAGATGACTAAAAAAGATAGCTGGAAATTACATACTGTAACATGAATGCAGAGAACAATATCAATCTATATAAACCTACAGTATAGAAAACAAGTAAATACTATCAACCCATCGTCTCTGTCGGGGTGGAAACCTCATGTCCAAAACTGTAACTTTTCAGGATTCGAATACAAAAATAGCAAAAGTAGCAGATCGACAAAATCGAAAGTTTCGAGCTTGTGGATCTGCTACTTTTGATGTTTTTTGTGTGACGCTGTTGTATGATCAAGAAGGGCCGTTAATTTACGGGGAAAAAACACAAGACGTTAAAGGTTTCATGACATCAAATCAGAGGCAGAGGCAATGATTCACAGGCAAAATCCCTCAACAGCGGCACCCGCAGGCTAAAACATTTTTCATTGCAGCTGAAAAGGCTTAAGAACATGGAGAAAAAAAACCTGCCATGGCTCACTGGAGTGGATTTTTCAGTTAAAACCTTTTAATACACGTTGATAAATGATGATAAAGACTTTTAATGTTTTGTTAAAACCAGCATGTCATGAAACCTTTACAATATGGAGATAAGAGGTTTCTGCCCGACAGCGACAAATTATATATTGAGTAACCTTGTGATTTCAGGATTCGGGCGATGCCTCCGGTGATATATCACCTCCACCTCCTGCACCTCCTCCACCTCCCAGCGGGGCCCTCCCCCCGCCTCCTCCGGACCCCGCCATGCCCCCTCCACCGCCTCCCTTGTCCGCCAAGCGCACCTCACCGTCACCGGCCTCCGCCGCTCGGCAACAAAACAACTTCCCTATGCCGCCGCCCCCGGTGGACAGCTTACCGCCGCCGCCCCCTCCCCCGCCCCTCAACGACGACACCCCGGACTCCCCGCCCGACTTCCTCCCTCCGCCTCCTCGAGCTGCTCCCGGCGGAGGCGGCGGCTTTGGTGGTTCGCTGCCGCCCCCTCCCCCGCCCTCGTCCATGAACTCCTTCCCTCCGCCCCCACCCTCGCCCGTGAGGAACTCCTTCCCGCCGCCCCCGCTCCCGTCCAAGAACGCCTCCTTCCCTCCGGCCCCGCCCCCATCCAAGAACTCCTCCTTCCCTCCGGCCCCGCCCCCGTCCAAGAACTCCTCCTTCCCTCCGGCCCCGCCCCCGTCCAAGAACTCCTCCTTCCCTCCGGCCCCGCCCCCGTCCAAGAACTCCTCCTTCCCTCCGGCCCCGCCCCCGTCCAAGAACTCCTCCTTCCCTCCGGCCCCGCCCCCAGCCAAGAACTCCTCCTTCCCGCCGGCCCCGCCCCCATCCAAGAGCTCCTCCTTCCCTCCTCCGCCGCCGCCCATGAAGTCAAGTTCAGGAGGTTTCGGGGGTGTCGACCAGTCTCTGCCCCCTCCGCCGCCCGACCCGGGCTTCTTGCCCCCGCCTCCGCCCCCCCTGGGGGACGACGCCCTGCCTCCCCCTCCCCCGCCGCCTCCTTTCGTCGCTGCTGCGGCGGCTCCACCTACCGGCCGACCGACGCCCGCCGCCAGACCGGGCGGCGGCGGTTCGAGGAAGATGCCGCCCGCTCCGCCCAAGAGGACTACGACACTGGGAGGGGGAGGGGGAGGGGGAGGAGGAGGGGGAGGAGGAGGAGGAGGGGACATGATGTCAGAACTGATGAAGGCTATGCAGAAGAAACGTGGCAATCAGTAAGCTCCTCCCAGCTCAGTAGCTCCTCCCCCCAGCATGGAGCTGGCAGATTAAATACTGTGCTCATCCAATTCCACTGCAATGACAGTTTCCTTACAAATTATGTATATCCATTTTTGGGGGGAAATGTTAATATCCTGTGTTCTTTGCTGAATAGTTTAGAAATATTTTATGATGATGAGAATAGGGTAATGAGTACTACTAACTAAAGTAGTGGTTCTCAAAGTTTTACACGTCAAGGACCCCCAAAATGTATATGCATTTGGCCGCGGACCCCAATCTGAAAAAGTTTAGATTTTCAAATGTGTTCAAAATATAGCAGATGTACGCGCTGTTAGCTTGTAGATCTGCTATTTTTGAATAGCCAATGTATAAATGGATAAAAGGGGACCCCCTGGAACCACCCTTTCATTTTGTAGAGGATGTTATAAGTCCAGCTATTTCATAACGACATGTACAGCTGAAAACAGGCAATGAATTAGTGCTTGTTCGTTTTTTGTATAGGGGGCAGATTTTATAAGCAGTGCTGTTACTGTATTACAATGATGTTTTTACGAATTATGGTATATAGTGTATTGTATTTTGTTAATTACGTTCAAAATATGTTTTTACACTGGAAAAAATATATGTTCTTATGGTGATGTATATATCTGGCAAGAAAGGTTGTAAATACTGTAAAAACAAACAAAAAAAGACCCCTGGAATATGCCCTGTCTTTATTCTCAATGTCAACAGCCTGACAATGTTCTGTCTGTGATGGACAACGGTTTCTGAATCTGACCAATCTGTATGTAAGTACTGTAAGAAATAAATACTCCCTCCTCTTCTACGATGGTGTGAAATGTTGTCATTGAAAAAAATCAGTGTTGCCATGTCCGCTTATTGTAAGCATCTTTGGGCTTGTTTTTCTATAACGTTGCTTGTAAATAGTGGTTGCGTTTTTTGGGGGGCTTGTTTCTAAAGTGTAGTTGCATTTGGGTGCGTTTCCTAAATGTTGTTCCAATAGTGCTCATGTGGCATAGTTGCTTCTTTTGGGCTTGCTGTTTTCATAGACCTGGTTGCTTATTTCTCTCGCAAAATCTGGCAACACTGACGAGACACCTTACATCTGGGGATGAATTCTCATTGGGTGGAGTTTATCTGGGTCATTTCATCCAATCCTGTCACCATGGAGAACCTCCAGCCATTGGCTGTTTAAAGCACATGGTTGATGACACAACAGTGACGCCACTCACCCCCCCCCCCCCCCCCTCCCTCCCCAGTTCTGTTTCACAACCAATCAATGTTAGTTACACAATTCTGAGACATGTAACAAGCTCAGCTACCATTGACCCATTAAGACCTGAAGCCGATTCTACAAATGTCTTCTAAATCCTAACTGTTTTCTGAAAAACATATGTTTCTATATCAGTGGTTCTCAAACTTTTTCATGTCAAGGACCCCCAAAATTATATTTATTTGGCCGCGGACCCCCATCTCAAAATATGTTGTTCCAGGGACCCCCCCAGAAGCAAAGATTTAAGTTAAAAATGTTCGCTTTAAAAGAATATAAATAAATTATTTTGCACACATTCTCGATTTTTCAAAAATAGCAGATCTACAAGCTTGTAGATCTGCTTGTATATCTGCCACCGATCCCCCCCACCACCATCTGAAAATATTTTGTTCCAGGGACCCCCAGAAGTTAAAATGTTGCTTTAAAAATATTTATATATTCAAACATTTGCACAAAAAAAATCACGATTTGCTTTGTCAGGTGAATAAAGGTGCCACGTGGCCAAGATCTATGAAACAGTTAAAAAAAAAAAAAAAGCATAGAGAAAAATCATGAAGCTGATAAAACACTCACCTTTAAGAAGGAAAGCAATGATATTCATCCTCCTCCTCCTCACCAAGTAGCCCCAGCTTTCCCTTCAGTAGCTGATGAAACCTGAACATGAATGAATACTGTGGTATTAACCCATTAAATCTGTGTAACCACGTAAACCAGGCGTCTTCAACGTTTTCAGGCCAAGGACCCCCTAGCTGAGAGAGAGATGAAGCAGGGACCCCCTCTATATCGTATGAAATTGTGTTTCAGAGTCAACATTTTTTGTTTACTTAGTCTGCTCTTTTTTCCCTCTACACCTATAGCCTTGGCCCAAAAATAGCCGATCTACAAGCTCACGACGCCTTGTAGATCGGCTATTTTTGGCTAAAGTTGTCCTCAGAAAAGGGATGCTAGGGTTCAAGTGGTTAAGGTAAAATAAAAAATCCTATCACACAAAGATTTGGCAGACCCACTGTAGTAACTCTGAGGACCCCTTAGGGGGTCCCGGACCCCCTGTTGAAGACCCCTGACTTAAACCATTATTTCATAAAATAATGGTTTTGGAGTGCCCACAGCCAGGCTGCACTGTTTTTGCTTATTATTGAGCGGAAAGAACTATGAATGAATACCTGACACCGTGTCAATGGGTGACATTTCTTCTCTCCGCCTGTAACTACAAAAAACAAAAGCTCAATAATTCAGTCCATTAAATTCACACAACAATATGACGGCTTCTTCCAGTGTATGTGCTCTTTATTTTAGTCTGTGGTTTTACATACAGTAATGCACCAACAACAAAGACATAATAAAAAACTAAATCCTGTGCTCTGCTAAAGTTATTAGCCTTTCTGTAATAAAACACACTAACGGCCTTACAGTTTCACACAGTGATGCTGTGTCTATGTCTGTGATTTCTATTGTCATGACCTTGACGTTATATAGAGCAGACCAAACATTCAACATTCCAAAACATTGCCAATCTAAGGTAGTGGTTCTCAACCTTTTCAGGCCGTGACCCCCCCTAAAATAGTAATTTGAACTGGGTGGGGACCCCCCAAAATAATCATATTTGAACTGGCACCCCCCACCCCACCCTGATAACCCTTGGAATGTAGGAGTTGAGGCATTCAATTTTGTTTGACTTGGTTCCACATATAAATAGTGAAAATGGCAGATCTACAAGCTATCGGCTATTTTCCAAATTTTTGCCTCTTTCTTATATGAATTGACAATCTCGCCAATATTTGACAAATGTTTTTTCTTTGCTATTAAAAAGGTCTTAAAAGTCCTTAAATTGGCCCTTTTACTGTCATCTGGGGACCCCCCCAAAAAAAGGTTGAGAACCACTGATCTAAGGTACAGAGCAGCAACAGTGGCCATGCCACTTACATGTTATAACCATCACCACTGTTAAAACGGTGCTGTTGTTAGAGCACAGTCCTTTTCATAACATAATCCCACCAACATGTCTCTGCTTGCACCTGTATGAGTGAGTGACAAATAAACCCCTCTTGATTCTTCACATCAGTGGTTTTCAACCCTTTTCATATCAAGGTCCATTATTTATTCGGCATTTGAGCCACGGAACCACCGTTTGATGAGATTTAGACTCTCAGACCCAAGACTTAGAATATTTTGTTATCGTTGGATGAGATTTTGTCCACAATTCCATGTATTGATGTTGGTACCATAGGAGAGATAACAGGCAAACGTTGATCAAAATAACAATTCATTGATTAAGTAATGCAGATGTTTAACAATAATGTAACTCTTGAGAGCGTAAAATGAAACCAAATGGACCCGTAAGGGTCCATTTGGTTTCATTCTACGCTCTCAAGAGTTAAAGATCTAATAAGGGTCCATTTGGTTACCAACTCTCCATCATTTAGCTGGAGGCCCCTCAAGGACCACTTGATGGTCCTCGGACCACTGGTTGAGAACCACTGCTTCATACCATCACTACATTTATAGCTCTGAGATAATGAGGTGGCCATGATGACCTTGGCTGTGTGTGTCATACTGCTGCAGTCCCATATAAAACCACCGCTCAGTGTCTGTCGCTGTGAAAATATCCGTCCGATGAGCTGACAATCAAGAGGAACAGCTGACCTGTAACCTCCGGGCCCACTTTGGGGGTCGTGCTGCATACCCCGCCTCCTCTGCAGCGTCTTGTGTAAGGTAGGGACGTGTCAGAACGTGGTGTAGTAGCTCCACCTAGTGGAGGAACGTTGACACAGACACATGAAGACTCACTCCGGTTGCTGACTTTACACAATTTACAATTTAGGCATCTAGCTCTTAATCCAGAGCGATTTACAGTAAGCAAGGAAAACACGAGGCAATACATCAAAAACATAGAAATAGTAATCTAGGATCATATAGGTAAACCAATAACCTATCATCAGTCTAAACAGTATAAAATCAAAAGAAAATCAATAAACTGTACATTGAAACTATACACACTATAGCAGGGGTCTTCAACAGGGATGGGAAACATAGCCTAAAATATCAGATCTACAACGCCTCACGCTGCGAGGCGCCGTGAGCTTGTAGATCTGCTATTTTCGAAGTACAACGGTCAAGTTGACTAAATATTGAGGGTTTAAAGTTTAACAATCTGAAAATACACATAACACGAATCCAGCTATCCATGAAATCTATGAAAACGTTTTATCTGCAACACAATTGTATACAATATGTAGTGGGGGTCCCTGCTTCATCTATCTCTCAGCTAAGGGGTCCTTGGCCTGAAAAAATGTTGAAGACCACTGCACTATAGGATGCCAGGTAAACAAATGACCTGGCATCTGTCTACATGCTATCTAAATGACATTTTAGCCTTTGCATTAGCCTGCAAGGTCGTCAAGGCTATGGCAAGTGCTATGGACTAAGATGGAGTCTGAAGAGGTGAGTGAGCCTTCAGATTATCAACGCATGTTCACAGAAGATCAATAAGCCATAGCTCTGGAAGAAAGTTTGGTCTTGATTCTATGGAGTCAGGTTTTTTAGGACTGTCATCTTCATAGACATGTACCGGTACATACCTCAGAGAAGTCATTAACCTCTGCTTTCCTTATGGCTGACTCTGCCATCCAGTTCCTCAGTACATATCGAGGATTTACACCTGTAGGGGAGTTTTAGAGGAGTTTAGAGCAGTGGTTCTCAACCTGTAAGTCAGGGTGGGGGGGTCCACACATGATTGTGGTGGGTTCCCCAGACGACAGTGAAGTGACTGTCTTCTTCATATACTTAATACCTCGAAAAACAAGAAAGAACAATTGTCAACTAATATAAGACAGAGGAAATATAAGAAATTGTGAAAATAGCTGATCTTCAAGCTTCTGTAGATCTGCTATTTTCACAATATGTATCTGTGGAACCGAGTCAAACTAAATGTAATGCCTCAACTCCTACAATTCCAAGTGCTTGTCAGGCATGATTATTTTAGGCAGCGACCTTTTCAGGTCGCTGCCTAAAAAGGTTGAGAACCAATGGTTTAGACTAGAGTCCCGTTCAGCATTACCCGCTATGAATATAAATTTTTTTTTATATATTAAGTTCCCTTACTTCTCATTCTACGCTGGCGATCTTCATCACAGTCACCTTCTTGCCTGAGGAGACAGGAAACCAATCAAGATCAGAAACAAAAAATATATATTTCATCCCAGTTCTTGATAAAAGGGTGCCATTTTGTTATGATGTCATCACTCGGTCATCCTCCTCACCTGCCCAGTCTGTGCAGGTACATGCTGATCCACTCTGCATACAGCTTGTGAGAGGACAGGTCATGAAGAGCCCACCACTCCTGCTGAAACAAGAGATAAAGTCTGTCACTCTAAGTCTGTATCCAGCAGTGTTGTTTTTGACAGCATTTAGCTTTAGTCAAAGTCTTTTGAATAAAAATCCATTTAGTTTTAGTCACATTTTAGTCATCTGAAATGTTTAATTTATAGTCTAGTTTTAGTTACTAAATATCATAAGATTATAGTTGATTAAATCTACAGTTGATTTAGTCGACTAAAATGTATTTTAGCGGTGCCTTGATGGCGTCCTAATGGCTGATTTTACACATGGTTGCATGCTGAAAATAGCGGATCAGCATCTACAAAAAACACGTTGCATTGTGAGCTTGTAGATCTGCTATTTTCAGAGCGCAACACCTGAGCACAACCAAACATAAAATGACTTCTCTTTTAGTTCTACTGGATCTCTTCTCCACTCGACAAACATTTTAGTCTAGTTTTTATTTGTTGACGAAATTGTCAATATATTTAGTCTTAGTTTTAGTCATCATTAGCATAGTTTTTATTTAGTTTTCGTCATTGAAAAAAATATATTGTTCCAGGGACCCCCAGAAGCAAAGATCTGAGTTAAAAAGTTTCACTTTAAAAATATATATATTCAAAGATTTGCACAAATGTTCTCAATTTTTCAAAATTAGCAGATCTACAAGCTTGTATATCTGCTATTTTTGAATAGCCAAAGTGTAAAATAATGCTTTTTAGCTCAAATCAAAAAATGAGGTCTCAATTGGTTAATATTCCCTTGTGAATGTGGTGATTTAAATATAAGCTACAGGTCGTGACCTTTGTGACCTCCCCGTTGTGAAGCTGCTGGCCAGTGACCTCGCTGAGCTGCCTGAAGGTCATGGTGAAGTCTGACCTCGTGTCCTCCATCATCTACAGACACACAACCAACCAACCAACCAACCAGCCAACCAACAACCAACCAACACAGACAGAGGAGAGATACACGGGAAAGAAAACAGGAATACACATTTACTATAACAGAGAAATCATGTGATCAATATGTTTTTTTATTAGTGTCAATTTTAAACATTATCACAGTTTTGCGACCATTAACCCATTAAGACCGGGTTACTAACCTGTGTGTCATTTTTAGATGTCTTTGGGCTATTCAAAAATAGCAGATCTACAAGCTCATAGCACGGCAGAGTGCCGCACTATGAGCTAAATCTTGGATTATGTATTTTTGTGAACATTTGTAAAATATTATGTTCCAGGGACCCCCAGAAGCAAAGATTAGATTTACAAATGCCTGCAAAAAAAAGGAAAAAAATCAAATAGTTGCACAACTTTTCGTGATTTTTCAAAAATAGCAGATCTACAAGCTCATAGCGCGGCACTCAGTGCCACGCTATGAGCTTACATCTGCTATTTTTAGCCAAATAAATCAAAAAAAGACACACAGATGGGTTCCCGGTCTTAAAGAGTTAAGTAAAGCCACATCAAAGCCACTTAAGGCTTAACCCAAAAAAATGACTTATTTTATATCACTTACACACCCCATGAAGCCTGGAATTCATGGAGGATTTTAGTTTTTGTCGCATTCCTGAGCCAATCATTTGATGACCGGCGGAGTCTCCGGAATTCAAGGTTTCATGGGGTGTGTAATTGAGTCATTTTTGGGGTGAACTGCTCCACCAGGTGGCCAAGATCTTTGAAGGAGTAGAGTAAAGCGTAGAGAAAACATGTTAAATGATGAAGCTGATAAAACACTCACCTTAAGAAGGAAAGCAATGAGATATTCATCCTCCTCCTCCTCACCAAGTAGCCCCAGCTTTCCCTTCAGTAGCTGGTGAAACCTGAACATGAGTCAATACCGTGGTATTAAATTAACCACGTGCACCCTGGCGTCCATATTTTGGGCAGGGCATTATAGTAAAATAACAAGAAAGATATACAAGCTCACGTGTCGCTATGTGACACGTGTCGAAGATGTGATCTGTTATACTCTGCAATATTAGCTTACCTAATGTGGTATATATCACCGTATCCCTTTAGAACTGTCTCAGCCCTGCAGAAGGGGCGAGAAGAGATTTTAGAGTTTATTTGGCAGGACGTTACACTGTAACAATCATTAATGTCTGATAACACAGTATCATGGTATATACTGACCCCTGCTGTTGCTGTAGGGTAAGCACAGGACTGAGAGCCTCCAGTAGCTTGTCCAGGTTGAACAGTCCAACGTTAGCCTGAGCCCCCACGCTGTACCTCCCCTCATCGTCTGAAGTGTTGGGGACAAAACCTGCAAAAAGAAAATGTAATAATAATAATACATTTTATTTATAACGCACTTTACATTCTCACAAATCTCAGAGTGCTACAGATTAAAAGCAAGGCATAAAAACAGCATAGGCAACAAAACCATTACAATAGACCCAGCTAGGTTATACTAAAGGGCCACAATTAGAAATTAAAACTCAGTACGAAAAACAAACAGAAGTCCATGCAAATTAGAAAAATGCTTTTTTTAAAAGGCAGGTTTTTTAAAAGGTCAATTTTTAAAAGCATCAGTGGACTGTGGTGCTCTCAGGTGGTCAAGGAGGGCATTCCACAGACATGGGGCTGTGTGACAGAAGGCCCGGTGGCCCATGGTGCGGAGGTTGATGTCACGGCTCTGATACTTTTTGAATGCCACTAATACACATGCATAGTTCAATGAATCTGTAATAATAAAAAAACATACCAGGGTCATAAGAGTCCATGAAGCCGAATGGTCCATAGTCAATGGTGATGGAGAGAAGACTGAAGTTATCTGTGTTGCACACGCCTGTCATTGTCAATTAAAAACGCAAAAAGTTA
The DNA here is from genome assembly GCF_963454915.1 of Gymnoscopelus microlampas. Taxonomy (NCBI): domain Eukaryota; kingdom Metazoa; phylum Chordata; class Actinopteri; order Myctophiformes; family Myctophidae; genus Gymnoscopelus; species Gymnoscopelus microlampas. Next base: position 35,607,324 of record NC_139959.1, on the reverse strand, counting down.
GAATATGGAGATAAGAAGTTTCTGCACGAAAACAGCAATATGCTGTCTAATTCAGGGGTCTTCAATGTTTTCAGGCCAAGGACCCCATAGCTGAGAGAGAGATGAAGCAGGGACCCCCTCTATAGTGTATAAAATTGTGTTTCAGATAAACTTTTTCTGCTCTTTTTTCCCCCTCTACACCTACAAATCTTTGCTAAAAATAGCCGATCTACAAGCTCACAACGCCGTAGATCTGCTATTTTTGGCTAAAGCTCTCCTCAGAAAAGGGATGCAAGGGTTCAAGTGGATAATGTAAAACAAAAAATCATATCACACAAAGATTTTGCGGACCCCCTGTAGTAACTCTGAGGACCCCCTAGGGGTCCCGGACCCCCCTGTGGAAGACCTTTGGTCTAATTAGTTATAGACAAGTTGAATCACACAATAACGATTCATAAGCGTTACTCACCATGTGCAAACCCAACAGACATCCACTGGGCAATCAGATGTGCGGTTTCATTCACAACCGTAGCGTAAAATACCTAGGAAAAGTATATAGAACCATGAGTATTAATCTGTAACACACCAAACAAATCAAGTAAAATTACACATTGCACTGTATACAATAGTTAAGCACTAAACATTACATCTACAAAAGCCTTGAGTTAGTGCTGAACCTTTTAAATTGACCATAATCTTGAATTTAACACATGAATAAGGATCGAATAGATTTCACATTACACACCAAATATTTATCTGGGTCCTCTGAGCTGATGGAAGGAAACTGTTCTTCAATCACAAAGTTCAACAATTTTCTGGAAAAAAACAGGACAACATACAGTATGCATAATATACTTAAATTAGAACAGGCAATGGTAAATCACAGCTTGAAGAGAAAGGGAGAAAAACTACTCCTCATATCTTAATTTTAGAACATTGTGCTCATCGTTTCATTTGCCATACTTATTCCCTTCAAAAGGATTTGATAAACAGATAGAGGAATCTGACCTCAGAAGATCCAGCTCTCCAGATCGAGCCAAAATTTCCAACGAACCGATACGAAACCATGACTTGGCAAGACGCAGAACCACCGCTCCTGGGAATGGAAACCAAAAGGTTCAATTGGAATTTATGATAATGGTTAAAACATTCGACAACTAAAAAAAGTGCTCCTCGAAGCACAGGTCTCCGCCAGGTCATGTAGTGTGGGCCAGCAATGTTCGGAATTCACCAATCAGGCTGGAATTTGAAAAATCCGACGGATCGAACGGATCCGTCTTGATCACTTGACTAAAGAGATCATGTGTACCGATTTGCATGATGTTTGGAAAATATTTGTAGGAGTAATATAAAAAAAATGTTATGCAAAAATCGGCCTCCTGGTGGCGCTATAATAGGCCAATGTTGAAAGGATGGCATTTGTTCCTCAACGTAGGGCAGATGTGCGTTCAAAGTTTCACCGCAATCGGAAGCAGCGTTCATGATTTGCAGCATTTTGTTAAAAACGGGCCACTCCTGCAAACTTTAGATGTCAAGCTTAGCCAATCAGGATGGAATATGAAAAATCAAACAGATCTGTCTTGATCACATACATGACTATAGAGATCATGTGTACCGATTTGCGTGAAATTTGGATAAAATCTGAAGGAGTAATATCTAAAAATGTGTTTTAAATAAGTCGGCCTCCTGGTGGCACTATAAAAGGCAGATGTGATAAATGCAGGGAAAAGGTTTTTCCTTGGCCTCTAGGGAGTGCGCATACAAAGTTGTACACAGAACAGTGCAGTTATAGTAAGTAAAATTACAAATCGGCCTGTTATAGCGACACCATGAGGCTGATTTGAAAGATTTCAAGTGGCATATCTTTCTCGGGCTAGTGAGAATGTGCATGCAAAATTTCACGTAAATTGCATTTACGTGTTCTGAGATTTAAAAAATGTCAATAAATGTAAAATGTTTTGCATGAATTTTACAGTACCTCGCTCCTTCTTCACGTTGCCATTGTATAACGGATCCCTCAGCACTGGCTCTTCACTTACGATGAGACTAAAACACAACACATGTTGACAATGAAAAGGTCAGCAGTGAGACATTTCCGTTATGTAGCTGATTCCAATACAACACACATTTACCAGCAGTCAAAAGTTGAGGTTATGTCACTCTTAAGTTTATGAGGAAGTCCTCTTGTTATATAAGGCTAATAATGGGAGAGGTGCTTATGCTATGGAAGAGTTTTTACTCCACAAATACCCAATTACAGTATTAAAAACATGTTCCAAGTTATGTAACTCTTGTCTTTCAATGATGCTTAGTAATGTTGTTGCATTATTATTGGTACACTGATTTAAATTGCATGATGGTGACGCTTGTCGCCAAGAAGTGATTTTCAAGCTAGCTTGAAAATCGGTTATTTTCAGCTATCACAACACCACCATAATACAGAGTGTAAATTAAGCTTTAATGAATTATGAATGTGCCATATTTATTAGTCATTGTTGGTCACCTTGCAGCTCTGCTGGTGGGAACCCCCAGTGAATGCATGGCCTCACTGCCCAAGAACTCCCTGACAGAGGAACGGATAACAGCTCGGCCATCTCCAGACCTGCAGTACAGTGAAAGTATGTTTATGTGTTAATACAATATAACTCATGCAATAGGCTCGATGCTCAGCAGCCATATTGGAAAGAAATTGGGGCTCTTCCACACTTACTGCACAGGTGTTACCAATGATACCAATGAAGGCTCTGTTCCATTCTGGTCAAACAGAGTCAGGGTGCTGATATTGTTCATGTTGGCTCACTGGAAACACTCTGCTACACCAGTGGGTCTCAAAGTGTGGTCCAGGGACCCTCAAGGTTCCTTGGGGGGGTTTCAAATGGCCCCTTACGGGTGTGTAACTCTGAGAGTGTACAAATGGAACCAAATGGACCCGTAAGGGTCCATTTGGTTCCATTCCTACACTCTCAGAGTTATGGGGGTCCACTGTGCTACACTAAATGGAACAGAGCCTTAATTAGTATCATTGGTAAAACCCATGAAGGAAGTAAGGAAGAGGCCCAATTTCTTTCCAATATGGCTGCTGTGCATAGAGCCTATTGGGGTGGTTGTATTTGGTTTGGTATTCTAGAGATCCCTACAGTATAAATGATGGATCTGTATTTGAGTTGCATTTCAAGTAACTCAAGACATTCAACTTGTCAAACTGAACGTGATAAATTAAATTATAAAAGGAGTCAGAACGTTGTGTTACACCTTGAGTAAGGAGTTTTCCCTGAGCCTTTGAGCTGGAGTTCCCATATTTCTCCCTTCCTAGAGAAATGGAACATTTAAAACAAAAATATGAGTGAGTCAAGACTTTTGCAAATATTAAGCTGTATAACTCAAAGAGTTTAAAAACCTGCTCGCCTGTTAGTGTGCTGACCAAGGAGATGTGCCCGACCATCTCCCAGCTGCCCAGCCCAATGGCCAAACTACCAGCGTAACAGAGAGATACGAGTTATTTAACCCATTCAATCCGGGAACATATCTACACAAATGTCTTCTAAAACTGGTTTCTGAAAAAACGCATGTTGGTTTGAGCAATATCAGTGGTGCTCAAACCTTTTCATGTCAAGGACCCCAAAATGATACTATTTGGCCAGCAACCCCCCATCTCAAAATGTTTAGTTCCAGGGAGGGACCACCCAGAAGCAAATATTTGAGGTACAAATGTTCGCTTTAAAAAAACAACTACTTTTTTTTAACGAAAACTATTATAAAAATGTAAAAAAAATGTTGAAGATTTTTCCAAAGAAAATGCAAGCTACAAGCTCATGGCGCGGCACTGCCGTGCTATGAGCTTGTATATCTGCTATTTTTGAATAGCCAAAGTATAAAATGGTTATAGCTAAAATGTAAAATGACAAAACGAATTGAATGGGTTATTTAGGTTGAAGAAGCAATTCCAACAAATTGATGCAACATCAATACCTACGTTCAGTCATAAACACAGTGTACCTGATGGCCTCCATATCTGTGTGCCAGTGGGTCTGATCCACGCAGCAGTCTGCCACCGCTGGCGTAATGCAGGAAATCATCAGACTGCGTTGAAGACACCTCCAGATCTAAGATGTTCTCAATGACGTCCTATGGAGACACAAGGAGCCATCTGACAGTGAGCTCGGACAGCACAGATAATTCTCATTCTACTGCTCTGCCACCAAAATATGAACTGCCCTGACAGACACCATGCATTAAAAGATGTGTAACACTGGTTACTTTCAAAACTGACATGAAAAAACATCTATCAGGAGATCACAAGGGATGATAAATGTAAATTCCCATAGAAATGAGGTGTCATTCACTGCCGCTGTTGTTCCTTCTCCTCCTTTGTACATAATAGTGTTGGTATTTGTTGATGACATTGACATGTATTATTGTGTTAATTTTTTATGCTATGTTGATGAATTGAATACATAGGACCACAATGGAAGCAAGTCAGTCCCCGGTGCTTTGACAGCACCGTTGCTTAAATCTGCTTATATAATATCACAGGCAGGCTGTGGTTCAAATGCTCTTTACACCTGTGATGTACCAAAGAAAATCATGAATATACTTTAGCTTTTTTATGTTACTTCACAACATTATTACATAAAGGTTGCCTTATAGTCACAAAATGTGTTATAAACAATGTTATAAACTCACCTTAGAAACTGCTGCCAGTCTCAGCGGGCCTTTCAGAGAGGTTGGGATGGATCTGGAGAAAATGCAGTTCTTCACAGAGCGGACAAAGTAACCGGTAACCTCCTCAAGAGGGAAGGCTTCTGCAGAGGAATGAAAGTAATAATAATAATAATACTCTTTATTTGTATAGCAATTTTCATGACATGAAATGCAGCTCAAAGTGCAAAATAGCAAAAGTGCCTTACAGAAAAAGCTAATTTAATTTAACAATAAAGCAAAAAAGATAAAGATAAAAGCAAAAGCATAAAACAATATCAAAATAATAGCAAAAAAAACTAACTGTGAAGAAATGAATAGCAACACAGATATAAAACAATCTACTAAGTAGACAACCTTATACCACACCTTACATAACAAAATAACATTACTGTCAGTGGTATTCTTTACTTTACTGGAGTATTTCCAATTTTCAACACTTTTACTTCTACTTCACTACATCTCAGAGAAGAATATTATTATATTATTCATATTAGTACAGTTTTATTATTATTACAAAACATACAATACCCACTTAAGCCCTATATACATGTTGGCCATTTGAAAATAGCCAATCTACAAGCAAGACCTTGTAGATCTGCTATTTTCAAAATATTTGTATACATTTGAAAAATTGTGAAATGGGACATTCTGCTTAATGAATACTTTCAACTTTTGTACTACTTCTACTTTGTAACTCAAGTCCATTTTTAATTCTGGACTTATTTGGATGTATTTCTACATTGCAGTATTGATACTTTTACTTAAGTAAAAAAAATGAGTACATTTTCCACCACTGCTGTAAAGCCATAACATTGAAACATATTTTACCTATGAGCTTCTTACATGACACTTCAAAGTGGTCCAAGTCATGATGTGTGTCTGAACTCCTGTTCACATGGCTTTGGAGAATATTATGTGGAGATGGCTGTATGTCTGGATGATCAGAGCTGTCATCATGACTGAGACAACCAGGGTTCTTCACACTTTGACAGAATTTCTCCTCCTCCAGGCAAACAGCAGGCTTCACCATGTTAGTCAGTACCATGATGATACAGACACGGACTATACCAAACATTGTCAGTACTTATAATTCAAAACAGCTTGAAAACCTGTAATGATGCAATAATCACTTGTTATCAAAGTTTGATAACACAGAACTATAACTGTTCAAAACAAACAAAAACAAACTCGCCTGACTCCTAAAATATACTTTACACTTTATAAGTTGTACTAAAAATCTATAACTATCTGCTATATAGCATGTCAAATAATAAAACACGTTATTTTATATAAATGTATATGCATATTTATTCTCCTATGCTCAGACTTGTTCTGTTTTGTAAAGCTGTGTGCCAGTGCGCCAACGATTGACTTGCGTGACGTTACTTCCGCACTCCATTCGGTGTTGCCAGATTTCACGAAAGACATAAGCAACCAGGTCTATGAAAACAAGCCAATGAAATATAATACATTGATAAAAACGGGCGTCAGTCAAACTTTATTGTCTAATGTTATCTGAAAAATATATAGTGCCAGGGAGTGGGACCCCAAATACGGGCAATTACAACATTTGTGTTATTGAAATTGTTATTGTGTTATTCAAAAATATTCTTTTTTTTCCTTCTTTTTTTTTTCGAGATGTTTTTGAAAATAGCAGATCTACAAGCTCACAAAGTACCGAATTGCATTGCAACGCGCAACTTCCAATGTTTACAAGTGACTTGACAGAAAAACAAGCCCCAAATCGCTTATAATAAGTGGACATGGCAACACATGGACATGGGCTTGTCATATTACAGTGATACATACAGTCATTCGTTGTTTTTTTAAGCGACAGGTGACTGGCACTATTTTTTTTTATCTCTCTGGAGTCCGTCTCATCAACATGATGACATCAGGGTGGGGTCGATCGAGCGAGCCTCCAGGAAATGAAAATTGCTTCAGTCATTCTTTTCTGCAGCTATTTGTATCGGGGGAAGACGTTTATCTGATAGCTCTTCGATCATTTCTTTTAGAAAGGTAAGCATCATAACTTATTTAATTCAAATTATACCTTGAATGTACGCTGTGTTGTAACCAGGGGTGTGCACTGTGTAGTAATGCATTAGTAAGTAAAAAGTAGTTTTTATAAAAAAAATTAAAACAAAGTTTTTAAAATAACTATTTATCAAATATGCCATATCCTTTGGACCAACACCTTGCACCTCACAAAAACATTCCTTCGCTAGTTAATGTCATTATGAATATGAATGAATGAATGAATATTACGGAACATGCATGGTAACGTAACCTACCCACCATAGAGGCAACAGGCAAGGCAGGCGCCCGCCTGTCCAACTAAAATCTCGCCAACCCTAGAAAATAAAGTAAAAGACTGACAGACAGCGCGGGCAGGCAGCAATCACTACCGTATCCATTCAGCAGAGCGACCCTCGCCTATAGGCCTAGTGATGCAAATCATGTCTTCATGGGGTACTATTGCCAGGAGTGGGGGTCTGGGCCATCACCTGTACTCACCTGGCATAGAAAGTACACGCAGAAGTACAATGACAACCTCCTCTCGCCTAGTCTGTGTCTCCTAGCGTTTGAGAGAGATTTAACTGAAGGTCTGAACTACGATTCAGTTATAGATATTTTCAAGTGCAGCCAGCCCCATTGACTCATGTTTTGAGACATCACTACGACATGCTTGATGAAAACTATTTGATTTGGCTGTTATTGTTACTGTTGTAATCGCAATGTTGAAATGAGTCAATAATTTGTGCAGGACATCATGTTCGCCTTTTCTGTAATGCTGCTTTTAGGCCTATAGAATAAAAATACGTAGCCTACATTGATTATACTTATTATTGTTTTTATTCACGTTTTTCAGTTTTGTAGTCAGGTAGTGTTGTTGTGTTGTTAACTTGTTTCCCCCGAGATCAAAATCTACAAAGTAACTATTAACTATAAAGTTTTCAAATTATTGTAGTGGAGTAAAAATACAATATTTGCCTCTGAGATGTAGTGGAGTAGTAAAAATACTGTAAATTGGAAATACTCCAATAAAGTAAAAAGACCTCAAAATTGTACTTAAGTACAGTACTTGAGTAAATGCACTTAGTTACTTTACACCACTGGATTATGTTTTCACTCCTGTGAATCTGTCCATCCGCCTGCCTGCCGCCCAGACAGGCCTTTACATTCTTCATAATACAATGTTGATGTATTTCAGATAAAAAGAATGTAAATGTAAAATAATAATAAAAGTAATGACATTTTGAAATTGATTACATAATCAAATCATATGGTTATAGATTAAATACAAGAATAATATTGTTGGATGTATCAAAATAGGAATTATGTTGATAACAACAACGTTCAGCCAGGTCACTAAACATTTTCATTGCATTTATGGTGCATTTTCCCCCACCACAGGATTTAAAAGCCTGTTGTTCCATTCAATAACCAACAGGTAGACAACCAGGATCAAACATGTGGAACTATGGCACATAAAGCTAGCTAAACATGATGTGGAAAAAAATAGTAGCCTACTTCCTCCTGAGGGAGGGAGAGCAACCATTTTGTGTCTCAAGACAAATGCATAATAAGCACAGAATAATTTGGTTAAAATTAAAAGTTTTGATTCACTTGAATTAATAATTTTATTTCATCTAGTTTATAATCTCTTAAAACATATTCATTATTCTCACTTGCGTATGCATTAAGCACACACAACATTTATGTGAGCTTGTGTGTGTGCATGTATGTGTGAGGACAGTAAGTGAACAACAACACAGGAAACTAGTCTGTATGTGCTGTGATTGTTACTGAGTCACAACCAGGACAGTAAGAACGAAACTTGTATTTCCCTATATGCTTACACTCACAAGACATATATGACTTGATCTTACACAAAACGTAATGGATAAATATGTTGGATAAGTGTCAACATTAAAGGGATAGCTCACCCCCAAAATTACTTTCTTTCTATCGATTAGTCACCCCATGGAGACTTGAATTTATGGGTCCGCTGCTCATCAAATGATTGGCTTGGGAATGCGACAAAATGCGACAAAAGTCTCCATGGGGTGACTAATCGATGGAAATAAAGTAATGTTTTGGGTGAACTATCCCTTTAATTGCATACTTTTCCCAACTTAAAACCCCTCTCATCATCCTTGATGTCTACAGATATTTATACCACGCCAGACTTCACAATGCAGGAGAGACAGAGAGATGGGGAACGAGGACAGAGTGGGGACACCGAGGACAGTGGACTGTTGGATAAGAGAGTGGAGGACAACTTGGAGTTGGAGAGAGTGGACTCTGTCAGTGTACCACAGGAGGACATGACAGAGAATGCAGTAGGAGGAAAGACTGAGGGTGAGTTTGATAAAAAATTGTAATCGTTGCCAAAGTGTTGTTATCTCTGTTTCAAAGTGGTTCAATGTGTTTTATTAAAAAATAAAGTTTGACTAGTTTAGTTGTAGTAGAAGTAGTAGTTTTATTAAAAGCACTTTAAGAAATACAATGCATTCATTGATATGTATGTTTTGACCAGGGGTCTTAATGTTTTTCAGGCCAATGACCCCTTAGCTGAGAGGGAGATGTAGCAGGGACCCCCCACTACATATTGTATAAAATGATGTTGCAGATTAAACGTTTTCACAGATAGCTTCATAGACTTGTGTAGCGTTTTATTGGATAATGTAAAAAAAGAAGAAAAAAAAAGTTCCTATCACACAAAGATTTGGCGGCCCCCCTGTAGTAACTTTGAGGACCTAGGGGTCCCGGGCCCCCTGTTGAAGACCCCTGATTTAGACTTATTTAGGCATAAAAACAACACTTCGAAAACCTTGTTACAAAACTAAGACAGAAAATTGGTTTGCTCTATAGGAATAAAGCGTGCTTTCCTGCATCCTGCAAAAAAACAATTATTGAAGCCACTTCTTTCTGTGTTAGACTATGGGGACATTATTTATAGGATTGCTGCCCCTTCAACTTTAAAGCACCTCAACACAGTGTACCACTCTGCCTTAAGGTGGGTAACTGGTGACAGTTATGGTACACATCACTGTACTCTTTATGATAACGCAGGCTTATCCTCACTCTCTGTGAGGCGTGATAAGCACTGGTATCTGTTTATTTTTTGAAGCTATCTCAGGAATGCTCCCCCCATATATTTGTAATATGTTGGATCAGAAGCCTAGTACCCACCAGACCCGTTCGAGTGACTTCCTGACGCTCAAGGTTCCATTTGCGAATTCAGAGCTAGGCAAGGCAGCATTCTCTGTTAGTGCACTATCTGCCTGGAATGAGCTTCAGAAGTCCCTAAAGATCAGACTACTGCCCTCATTGGGTCAATATAGAGCAATGGTTTCCAGCACCTTTGTACAAGACTGTAACTGTTTTATCTAATGTTCCTGTTCTTTCTTTGAAATACTGAGTATTTCTATTCTCTGATTATGAATTAATTGATGTATGTAAATGTATTCCTGTTGATTATGCTGATTATGTTGTATCTCGGCTACATTGAAAATGAGGGCTTGCCCTCAACTGTACTCCGAGTTGAAATAAAGGTTATGATGATGATGATGATGATGATGACTTTCTCTTATTAAGGCAGTCAGGGTGCTCGGGCACTGGTTGGGTCCTATGGGTCCTAATCACCTTGAGTTATCTAGGAATAATGTAGTTATTGTGATAGTTACTATTTGTAGTCAATAGCTACTTTTCAAGCCTCTCATCCTTGATGTCTAAAGATATTTATGCCCTGCCAGACGTGACAAATACGGTGGGACAGATGAATGGAGAAGGAGGACAGACGGGGGACACCAAGGAGAGCGTGGTCATCCTACTGTCTGTAGGAAAGACCAAGGGTGAGTCTTTCAAAGCGGAACAAAAACAATGCATTGTATTTCCTTCAGGAAAATATTCTGATTTCAAGTGTAACTTTGCTCTTGAGGGAATGTTCAAAGTAGGATATATATATATATATATATATATATATATATATATATATATATATATATATATATATATATATATATATATATGGATTTTAGACTCCTCTTGTTTTTCTCTCTCAGTCACTGCACACCTAGTAGCTGTACTTTACGTTACAGGACAGCGCTCTAAAATGCTAAAAAGAGTTGCTGCTGCTGCTGGGTGTGTGGGGATTCTTGTGGTTGGGGTCGTGGCTATCATCATCACAGTCAATAAATGTGAGTATTCCATGGCACAGAACTACCACATCATGTAACAGTCTGCTCCTCTGACCACATTCCCCAGCCCTCGGACAGTCATTCCTGGATGTACTCCCCTGATCTCTTGCTTTGCTCTCTCTTTGCTTCTCTCTCAAGCCAATTTCATCTTCATATAATTGGTCCTCAATTGGTCTGTGTCTCAGAGGGCTGTGGACAGTTCAGAATTAAACCCACCTACCATGTGACATCATCAGTACATCATCATCAGTTTGGTCATTTAAAAACTAGTTTTCCTAAAATATGTATTAATGCAGGAACAATGGCTTCTGTTATAGCATGCAAACTTTCCAGGAATAGAAAGCCTGCCGTTTCTATTAGCTTGGATTCCCCATCGATGATGTCACGAAAATTAGTTGTGATTATTTCATATCAAACTTTTATTTTGGTGATGCCTCCATTTACGCAGGTTATAATCACGCTCAGTGTGCATGTACCTTTCCATGATGTAACTCCAAAGGTGGACAAGAAATCAAAAATAATTGCTCCATTGATTAAATTGATGATTCAAAATATGCTCCTCATTGACTTACATTGTACACTGAAACGGCTGTCAAAATCACTCTTTTAGCACTGTTAACTTCCTGTTGATTTTACTATTTGAAGATCCGGATCCACGGATCCAGTACAGGTTTTCTTCCTAATAAAAATGGCAAAATCAATAGGAAGTTAACATTTGTATTAAAAAAAAACAGTACTGGGTTTGGTGATGTTCTATATTGTCTGAATCAACTTTGTTTGCGTTTGTTTATCTGCTAGTAGAGTGACCTTGAGAGCTTTTTCAGTGTACAATGTAAGTCAATGAGGAGCATATTTTTAATTATCAATTTCTAATCACTGGAGCAATTATTTTTTGATTTCTTGTCCACCTTTGGAGTTACATCATGGCAAGGTAAATACACAACCCAAACCTCTACCAAAGTGGTCTTGCCCTTTAAAGCTCGACATAGATGCTTGAGCTCATCATGAACTGAAGCAACAACAGCGCTTATCATCAAAATTACATGATCATTGTTGTCCTTTGCAGATTCTTCAGATTCTGCAGTGAAGAACAACCTGACCGTGTCAGAGACCAACCACGTCAACCACACCCTGGAGAGAGAGAGTCAAGCAAACCAGCCTAAAAGTGAGAATTAATTTGTGTATTATTGATATTTTAATTATTGTCAGGGATGTACAGTAGTGGTAAAAAAAAGAAACCCTCATCATTGCTGGTTTATCATGTCATAGGAGCATAATGTGAGAAGGACATATTCTAGTTTTGGCAGTAAAATGGCTGTTTTCTGTAATGTAGACATACATTAAATACAGTATCCTGCTATTACATGTTTTAAAGATGGAGTCTTTATCATAGGGTTTTTACACAAGTTTTATATTTTACTGCTATTATAACTATTTGTTGTGTTGAAATGGAATCAGTGCAATGAAAATCCATCACTGAAACTGTTTGCTATTTAGACAAATCGTGTCCCAGTGGATGGAAGCAGTTTGGAGACAGCTGTTATTACAAATCTACTGAACAAAACAGTTGGGAGAAGAGCAGAGAGCAATGTGTGGAGTCGGGAGCACATCTGGTGGTTATCAACAATAAAGAAGAACAGGTTAGTGGTGTGTGGGTGTGTGTAGGGGTGTGGGTGCGTGTGTAGATGTCCATTAACCACTTAAACCCTCTATAGCTTTTTAAATTAATACTTAGTTGACCAGGGTCGGCTCTGTTCTTGGTACGCTCTTTTTCCCCCTTCACTTAAAATAGCCGATAATGCAAGCTTACAACGTAGTCTAGCCGATCTACAAGCTCACAACCCGTTGTTTCGCGTTGAGCTGGCAGATCTGCTATTTTCAGGTAATGTTCCCCCCAGGATAGGGATGCTAGGGTTCAAGTGGTTAATCACATGAGATGAAAGTCCTTGATTATACACCAGACCGGCAACACCGTCACCGCCAATGATGTGACGTCAGAGAAGAGATACTCTGTAGTTTAAAGTACGCTCGCGTTCTTAAAATCTACTTATTGAAAAAATGGAAATATAACCAAAATTGTTTTTGGCTTGTACCGTTAAAACATATAAGCTAATTTATGTCTAATAGCATTGGCTTACAATGAGGAGGATGCCCCCCAACAAGGGGCGTGGCTTTGGCAGTGACGCACTTGCCGGTCTGGAAAGCCTGAATGAATAGGAGAATATTAATGGTTAATTTAACAAAAAATCATCAGGAATTCATCGGAGGATTGGGCAATGAAGGCGGAGCGGCATGGATCGGTCTGAGGAGGACTGGCAGCAAATGGACGACGTGGGTCGATGGAACTCCTCTGACATCTCAGTGAGACATTTTAAGTTTTTCTATTGTAATTCTATCAAAGTAATGAAATGCAAACAGCACAAGTAGGGTCATACACGTAAGGCAGGTACAGACTGCAGGACCTTAAAGTGGTCGGGGGGTCATCTGATCGTTAAGCATAACACACTGCAGGAGTTTATTTCTTGAAATCGGCTGTCATAATGTCGTTGTGGTTTTCACAACACGATTGATCCCCGACAAGGGCTGACACACTGTAGGATAGTTCACTAGGATGCTATCTCCAGAGTCAGACCCATTACATACATTTGTGTTTATTCCAATTCATTTTAATCGACGTATCCCGTGATATGCCTGTCTCCCTCTCCCTCTCCCTCTCTCGCACGTCAAGTGCGCTGAAACAGTTGCCATGTCCGCTTATTATAAGCGACTTTGGGATTGTTTTTCTGTAAAGTTGCTTGAAAGTGTAGTTGCTTTTTTTGGCCTTGTTTCCTAATATTGTTTGAACCAGTTGTTCTCAAACATTTGGCAAGGCAAGGACCCCCAAATTAATAATAATAATTAATTGTCCGCAGAGGCGCAGACATCCCCCTTCTGAAAATATGTTGTGCCATAGACCCCCATACAAGATCTGTGTGGATTTGGCAAATATTCCACAATTTTCTCAATATTTTTCTTTGAAAATAGCTGCGATGCGTTGTAGATTGTAGATTGGCTATTTTAAAATATCCAATGTATTTGTAAATAGGTTTAAAGTGCTCAAGTGGCCTTTTCTTGGCCTTGTTTTCATAGACCTGGTTGCTTATTTCTCTCGCAACATCTGGCAACGCTGTTCAGACACAGCGTCTGTCACACGCATGCTGCACTCAAAGACACACACACACACACACACACACACACACACACACACACACACACACACACACACACACACACAGAGAGAGAGAGAGAGCTCTCGCTCTCGCTCTCTCTCTCTCTCTCTGTACAATTCCTCTAAAATAAACAGCCCACCAGGCTCGCTCACTTTCTCATTTTGTTTTATAATGTTAACTTAATACAGGACTGGACGGTAATATTGCGGTAGGGACTGTTTGTTGTGGTCAGATCCAGCGACGCTCCCCTAGCCACGGTTGCTGTAATGTGCTCTCATTGGCTGTAGCGTGGATCTCCTCGCAGACCGTTTCATACTGTATGATACTGTCCGATCTCCTCTCTGCGACAGGTCCGAATATCTAACAGTTTAGTTATCTGAAAACGGTCGGAAAGCCGTCGCAGAGCGGAAAATCGCGGCCACATCGTGTCGCGGAGCCTTTCACACACAGCGAGCATTATCTCGCCGATCAAAGGCCGATCTGCGTCAGATCGGGAGGTTTTGTCGGCGAGTGCCAAAAAAGGTCGGCGACAGCAATATCGGACCTAATGTCCTGCAGTGTGTACCTGGCCTTAGTCTAAAAGGATAACCCAAAAAACTCCTGAGGACCTGTTTCCATTGAGGTCCTATGTATTAAATGCATCAACATAACATAAAAAATAACACCAAAATACAATATCATCAACAAATATACACTATAAGTACAGAGTAGAAAAAAGGGCGGAATGGGTTAAAAAGGGGGGAATGCCGTCACCTTTCTATGGGAGATGTGAGATTTACCTCCCCATTTGGCCTCCTGAGAGATGGATTTTCAGGCCTGTTTTGAAGAAGGCCAGTGACAATCTTTTTAAGGAATGGTGTCAGGGCATTCCACACTTTGGTGGCAGTGATGTAGAAAGAGAATTTACCCATGTTCCTTCTATAGGTGGGTGTTATCAGATTGTTTGTTGTCGCTCCCTCTAGTGTTGTGGCTGTAATGATGCTGTTTACTCTGCAGGTACTGGCACAGTGGATATCCTGATACCCATGACGACGACGCTAACTGTGCATACTACTACTGGCACTCGAAGGGTGAAGGAGGCTGGTATAATGTGTTATGTGTTTTTGAACGCAAGTGGATCTGTGAGAGACGCTTAACTTAACTTCATCAATGAAACTGCAGCACTGTGTTCTGCTTTGTGAAGTTAGGGTATGTTCACACTAGGTGAAAAGCACTGTCTACATTGTGTTTTCTGCTGAAAATGAAAATGAGACTTTGAGACGACTATAGAAAATATTGACAAAGAAGTTTTAAACGTTTTAGGTATAGGTGTGAAGTTTATGAACACTATGAAGACATGTCATAATTCTCAGCTAAAATATGTAAATCTTTTATAGACAACCTGTCATGTGAACACCGACTAGTCAGTGTTTCCTCGCTGTGCCACGCTGCAAGCTTGTACATATGCAATTTTTTAACATTTTGAAACATCTTGAAAGTGTGAGAACTACTGATTCAGAAGGCATTTCTAAAATCGGCCTCAGGTCTTAATGGATTAATAATATACTGTTTTTGTTAAGCAGAAGAGGGTCCTTCCTCCGCTGGTAGTCAGGTGTGGGCGTCTCGCCTCTAGAGGAGTAATCACATCTTGCTCTTTTTGAGGGTTTGTTCCTGCACTAAATTCTGTTGCCTAAATGATGAAATTCTGAATTTCTAAGAATATATTGATCATAGAGTGTTTTACATGGTGTTTGTGGCAGGCAGACAGCACATACAAAATGTTTGTACCACTGTATGTGAGAGCACAGGCCAGAGTGAGCTTGATATTGTCAAAAGCAAGGAAAGAAGTATGGCGTGTGACTGAAGGAAAGGCAAGGCAGGCAGTTTTATTTGTATTGCACATTTTAACAACGAGACAATTCAATGTCCTTTACACAGAACATCAAGAAAAGGAAACACAATTATAAAATGACATTAGGATACAATAAAACAAGTACAAATGAATAGATACAGTTACAGTGCAGAGGAGAAAAGAAAAGAGAAAAAAATCAATCAAAGGCAGCGGCAAACAGAAAGGTCTAGTTGTGTTTTAAAAGAAATACAGTAAGAGTGGCAGCAGACCTGCGGTTTTCTGGGAGTTTGTTCCAGATATGTGGTGCATAAAAACTAAATGCTGCTTCTCTGTTTAGTTTTGGTTTTAGGGACAGAAAGCAGACCTTTCTCAGATGACCTGAGAGATCTGGATGGTTCACGATATCGCACAAGATCAGAAATGTATTTGAGCCCTAAACCATTTAAAGCTTTAAAGACCAACAGCAGTATTTTAAAATCAATTCTTTGACACACAGGGAGCCACTGTAAGGATTCGTCTGACGGTCTCCCTTTTTTAGGGAGACCTGTAAAGACAGTTACAGTAGTCAAGTCTACTGAAGATCTTTCCTGCTGAGACAGAAGTCCTTTAACCGGTGCTGTATTTTTGAGGTGATAGTAGGCTGAATTTGTGATTGTGTTAATGTGGCTGTTTAACGGTTAAGTACGCTCCTAACGCACATTCCTACACACTCCTACCTCTACGTCTGTATGTCACAGACTGCAAAACATCTCTGTCCTAAGTGCCTTATAACTGTACCCAAGTGACCTGACATCCACCACCAAACTTGTTTGAAAGATAGGCAATATCTTTGAATTGCATATAGCATCACAAATAATCAAATATGAATAGGGGTGTAACGATGCACATCACGATACATGGTTGACGATACGATACATAGACGATATTGGTTAATTCATGGCGATACGATATGATTCAATGATTTAAAATACAGTAACTATCTAGCAAAGAAATTAAATGTGTGGATAGGTTTTTAAGTAAACATGTATTATTATGGATATAAAGTAAACACAGTGATGCTTGACACACAGAGAATACACACATTTATCAATAGACCAAGTGTAGCGATATGGAAAAGTAATTAAACCCCTCTTTTTATTTTTTCTTCTTAAAATTGCTAAATCACTGGTTTAGCAATCACTGGTTCTATACTTGATTGATTGATATAATACTTTATTAACGGTTAACTTTAGTTTAAAGGCACAATGTTTGAGCATTGTCTATCTCAGGTGCTACTATGACTATACACTTTGTACTTGTAATAGTAAATTCAGGTTATCAGAAAAATCACAGCTGTAATCGATCGACTGATAAGGTGAATCAAATATCGATGAAAGATTTCATTGATAATTTGCATCCCTACCATAACAGATTTATCACAGAGAACTTTTATACAGCTGAACTGAATCCAAACCATTGTTAAGGGAAGAAGTGTGGTAGATCAAGCTCACTTTAAGATATTGACTAATCTAGCAGATGTGAAATTAAAAAGTTTAGCTGTCCCACTTTTATAGTTCATGTAACATGACATCACTGTACTGTTGGGGGGGGGGGGGGGGGGTGTAAGATCATCCCGCAGTGCCAGTTCTGCTTACCAAAAGTGTCCCACTGGCTTTTTACATCTCATTTGCACTGTGCCCATGAGAATTGCTTTATAATAGGGGCTCTGTTACATGTTTGACTGCCATAATTGTATTTATAATCATTTTATCTTCATTTTGGTTTCCTTATTGCTTATGATTTATTTTTCCAACTGAACTTGGTTGTTTTGAGTTAACACTCAAAGATGTTATGGACACTTCAACTAAGTGTATGGGCGTTCAATGAATTCATTCCCTTTGGTTCTGTGCAGCAGCCACTGCCAGTGAGTTGTTTGTGTTTATGCTTTATTTTGTTACCAGTTCGACGTTGGATTATATTTGTGCCAGTAAGAGATTATAATAAATGCTCCAGAGAGAAAGAACTGACTCGTTTTTGACTGAAGGGAGTGATAACATGTTTTGGACAGAATGTCCTGTAAACACTGGAATGACATTTTCGACAAGTTATTGTGGATTCTTGTGGTGTTTTACACATTCAAATGACACATTTGTAAATTCAACTGAAAATAAACCATGCAATTAAAAGTGTCTCCTGGCCGCGCCGGTGCTCAGTGGCTTTGTGATATAATGTCTCAGACTCTAATCCGGCGACCTCTGAGCGGTGGCCACCAGGTATTCATAAACGTAGCCTCGCATAATAAAAGTATTATATATGTCTCTGAGATGTAGTGGAGTAGAAGTAAAAGTATTGAAATTTTGAAATACTCCGGTAAGGTAAAAAAATCACACCCAGTGTGAAGTGGGCGGTGTGTGGTCATCACAACATGACTCACTTTAAAAAAAGGCAAAATGCCTTTTTTTAAAGTCCATACTGCTATTCATAGGGCTGCACATGTGTCATGTGTTTCGCTAGCCAATCACAGTCCTGAATTTGCAAAGTCAGCCAATCACATTACAGTTAGTGGTGATGACACTAGCTGTAATGTGATTGGCTGACTTTGCAAAAGTATCGATTTGCATTAACAATGGAAGGGTTAGGGGTATACAATGCGTTGTAGACTATTGGCCAATCATGGTGCAGGATTGGTCAGTGTCCAAAACTCACTTATAGGGGGCGGCTACACCGCCCCAAAAATACCAAACCATTTTACTTAAGTACAGTACTTGAGTAAATGTTCTTACTTAGTTTACACCACTAACGAAATTTAACGATATTTCGTTCCTATGTTACGTTTTCCAACATTGCGAAATCGTACAATACAAACGTTTAAGCATGGAGACTGGGTTGTCTGAGGAGAACTTTAGCCAAAAATAGCCGATCTACAAGCCCACAACGCCTCGCGCTGCGAGGCCTTGTGGGCTTGTAGATCGGCTATTTTTGGCAAAGAGGTATAGGTGTAGAGGGAAAAAAGAGCAGACCAAGTAAACAAAAAAATATCATTTACTTGAGCACCTGCCCCTCAAAATGTCTGTGCACGCCACTGCCAAACATTGTTATAATTCAAAACAGCTTGAAAACCTGTAATGAATATAATAATACAATATCACATTTGATAACAGAACTGCCTCTGCAGTCCAAAACAAAGTAAAACAAACTATCCTGGCCCCTAACATATACTTTACACTTTATAAGTTGTACTACAAATCTATGAATATAGCATGTCAAAGGATAAAAAAACGTTATTTTCTTCTCCATCAACCATCCTCCATGCTCAGACTACTCTGTTCTGTAACTGTGTTCTGGTACTTCTTGTTATTATACCTTACGTCACTACTACGTCATTACTAGGCGTTCCCATAGAGTGTTTCACAATCTGGGAACCCACGGTCAAGTGTTTCATAACATAGAATACCTGTGGATATCTGTGTCTATTTGCTGAGTGCCGAGATGCTGTCTAAAGCCCGCCTACTATATCCGGTTATTTCAACTCATATATTTATACGTAATACAGACTGTTTCCGCATCCGTTCTACACCGGATATAAAAAGTGCAACGTTAATCGACCCCAGTTGAATTGAACGGGGCGGCTGTCACGTGCCGCTCGCTAACCCAGTGTTGCCATGTCCGCTTTATTATAAGCGACTTTGGGCTTGTTTTCCCCTGTGAAGTTGCTTGTAAATATTGGTTGTTGCCGGTTATTTTTGGGCTTGTTTCTAAAGTGTAGTTGCTTAATTGGACTTGTTTCCTAAATGTTGTTTAAACCAATGGCTCTCAAAAATGTTCATGTCAAGGACCCGCAAATATTCATATGTATTATTTGGTGCCAAGGTACCCCCATACAAGATTTGTGTATTAAACAATATTGCAATTGTTTTTTTTTAGTTGAAAATAGCAGATCTATAAGATCTTGTAGATGCGTTATACATTTTTAAATAGCCAAACTGTAAAATAGTCGCTTCTTTTGGACGTTTTCATAGTTGCTTAATTCCCTCCCAAAACCTGGCAACGCCGTCACCGACTCTTCCGCTTCCTGTGCAGCGTCATAACCCGTCCGTCCTCCAGAGGGGGGATGCGTGTTGTGGTGCAGCAACATGGCGGTTCCGTGGAGGCTCTGCTGGAGAAGATGGAGGAGTGTAAGCGGTACAGGCTGTTCCAGGGCGGCTCTCCTAGAGTCAGTGTCCGGGCTGAGGGCACCGAGGGGCGGCGGGGCAGCCAGGGGTCTGGCCTCCCTCCAGGGGACTGGAGACTCTCAGGTATACAGGAACCACACAGACAGCCCAGACAGTGCTGTCAAACCCAAAGGTCATACAGTGTAGTAGTGGGACTGGGACAGTACATTGAATGGGATTCCTCCTGCATGGGTTCGAATCCCTGTCAGGGACATGGAAGTTATTGGTGATTGCAGCTTTAATTGTGTAGAAATTCTGTAATATGTATAACTCTGTTACTACACATCTCTACAAATGTGTACATTTGTAACTGATTGATTTGATTGATTAAATTGAATACTTTATTAGACAGCAATGCAAACAGCATGTGGTACAGTGAAGTCATACATTTGGGCTAACACAAAAAAAAGCCCTAGGGACTTAATTGTTTCCATTGTGGTTCCATGTATTACTATTCAATTAATCAACTAACTAATTGTACATTACACAATTATTGTGTACATGTACACTTTTTCTTTTGTATAATGTACACATTTGAACACATGCATTACAAATGTCTATGCAAAATGTAATACATTTGTAACTCTGAGAGAGAGTGTAACCAAATGTATGTGTTGAATGTCTGGGTCTAGGTATGTTTGCATGCAGCAGCATGCAAACATACAACTATAAAGGTCAGGGTCATGTCAGGGACCCGGTACTACTTGGCAGTTTCTCTGCTTAAGCCCCTGTCTTCTTAACCTTAGCCAGCTGTCACTCTCTAGCCCTGCTACTGCCATGTGTTAATTAGCCTTGGATCAAGACTATCATCATAGATGTATTTTATCGAGTAATGTCAGACTGTATAAAATACATCTATGATAGTTCTTGATCCAAGGCTAGGCATGTGTAATAGGTCACTACCTAGCTCTGGTCCATAGCGTTGGAACTCCCTCTAACGCTATGGACCAATGAGCTAGCCACTACCCTGTTCCTCATTGTTGTATATAGTGGTGAAAGCATGTTAAGGAAGTTCAACTGTAGTTCAACTGATTAAGAAATTAACTTCTGTGCTAATGGGCTAGTGTTGGACTATTTTAGTTGCATGGCAAAATAACATTACGGTACAGTATATATATATATATATATATAACTGTAAATCTGTAACTGTTGAAAACATGTTAAACTGTGATTTAAAACAAATTACATCTGGGCTATTAGGCTAGGGTTGTGCCATTTTCAGGTGTTCAGTAAAGTAGCAGAGAAACGATATTTTTCCACATAGATTGTGTGGAAGAGGTTAATGTACTTGCTATGATTATCTACCATTGAAGTGATTTGTTGTATTAATTGCTGTCATGTCATTTGATCTTCTAGGGGCTGTCCTTCTCCTCGTCACATCCTGTATATACAAACTCAATATTTAGATCTATCACCAGGTGAGTTGAAATAAAATATCACAATGTGTTTGACCAAATATCTCTATCAATACTGTGAACATGTTGTGGGAACTGGGGATGCCTACTTTGTGTGTTCATAAAATATTTACACAATTAGAATTGTGCTCAATAATCATAAGTAATGCCTATATAATAACTGTGTGGAAAGACAAATAATAGAAAAGCTAGAACAGTCACATAAGTTCAGACAATTACATAACATGACTGTAATGCGGGCTTTAAAACCAGATAAAGATAAACACTTATGCCATATCACAACAATATTACAATATACAACATTATAGACAATATTTACTCTCATATCAAAATATAGACTTATTGCACAGCGGCACTGAGTTCCTCTTAAAGACTGTACTACAGTTTTGCATGTAATCTTCTCTTTAAATGAAGCCCACTGTCTTTTCCCTCAGGCACAAGGCCAGGTTGCTGTACCCCTCTGCCTCCTCACAGGTTTGCTGCTGCAAAAAGATCCATAGTGATGCCAAGCTGAAGGATCCCTTCACGCTGGCACAGAAAGACCTCACACACTTGTACGATGACATTAAAAAGGTAGTTATGTTCTTCAGGCTTATTCCCATAATATGGCAAATAATAAGCTCTGCAGACTGGTTGGCTGGATGTACATGTGTACATTGCGTTGAATGTTTTTGATCAAACAATCGTCATTTGTCAATTTGACAAATAACCGATGAAGGTCGTTTGATTGAAATGTTGAACGCAATATACAAGTGGATCTTATTATTCTTTATGTTGATCTTCTGTTTGTTCTGCACCTGGACACTGAAGTGGATGTCCATGCACTATCTTCCTTATGATGAAAATGAATGACAATTGAACTACAAAGTTATCTCCCTTCCTATCTCACCTCCTTAAATTGTTATTTTGAAATTAGTCCATTTAAAAACCTAAACCCTATTACTTTGTTATATGCCAATAGCTACGATCTACTAGCTCACAATGTGAGATACGTTTTTGCCAAATGTTCGCCTATTATGACATGCCGAGAATAGGGATGCTAGGGTTCATGTGGTTAATTGAATGTTGATTTAGTTTTAATGACGAACGTTGTGCTTTGTTCAACCTGTACATTGTAGGAATTGTTTGTGTCTAGAGACGAGCTGAGGTCTCTGTGTGATTACTACTTTGATGGGAAGGGCAAGGCCTTTCGACCCATGATAGTGGTCCTGATGGCCAGAGCCCTGAACATCCACAGTGACAGAGATGGGTAAGAATCAGATGGAATAAATATAGCTTGCTTGCTGATGAATTACTACATATCGCTGTTTTCGAAACCTTGTTGTCCATTTTTCTCTTTTTAGTTTTAGTTATTCTTCTATACTTTGTTGTATGACAGCGTTAGGCAAAAAGTAGCTGTGAAAAGCAAACTTTCCCAAAACATGGACGGCAAGTTGAAAGTGGTTAAGTCTATCTGTGGGTTTTATAAATATTTAACTAATGACAAGTATTAACAAGAGCTTGATACTTACACTTGAGCCATTGGAACACATTGGATTCTTGTTTTCCCATTTCCTATGAAAAAAACAAAGAAAAGAAGAAAGCAAGCAAAATACATTTAGTACACTGGGAAATGGTAAAGATGAACCACACTCCATCATATACAATTGTATTCCTTTATTCTATGAAATGTAGCAAAGGTTCTTAACTGCGTCAATCTGATATCTGTCTTCTACTTATTCCTCTTCTTTCTCTCTCTCTCTCCTCCCACACTACATGTAGAGATCTGCTTCCAGGTCAGAGGTCGATAGCCATGATCTCAGAGATGATCCACACAGCCAGCCTGGTGCATGATGACGTCATCGATGGTTCTGACAAACGGAGAGGAAAGAGCACCATCAATGAAGTGTGGGGGGAGAGAAAGGTGTGATCAATCATAGCAGTGGTCAGCCATATTGTTTATATATTTCAGTCATTTGGATTCCAAACAAGCCAGCATGTCTTCTATGGAAGCATGTTGTGTAGCCAAAAGATTAAAGCATATGAAGTGGTGAAATCATAGTCATTTTGAGAAGTGAATGAACTATAGTTATACACGTACTTGCTTGCGTACAGCTGTACTTTACGGTACTGTATGATGAAGCACACTGAAAGCTGAAATGAAATACGCCTCATCACTGTAAATATCTCTCCTGTCTCCTGTTCTATCTTATCTTTCAGGCTATCTTGGCCGGAGATTTTATCCTGTCTGCTGCTTCCATGGCTCTGGCCCGTATAGGAAACAACTCGGTGGTCTCTGTGCTTTCACAGGTCATTGAAGACCTGGTTCGAGGTACTTGCGCTCAAATACCACATTTTTGAGCTGTTATTTAAGTTAACTGTTGAAAAGGCAGTTCATAGTTGAACTGTCAAATACTTCTACACGATGGCATAATATTGGTCCCTGAATGGTTGATCAAAAGTGGTCGTTTCTCCTTCAGGTGAATTCATGCAGCTGGGCTCAAAAGAGAACGAGAACGAAAGATTTAAACACTACCTCGAGAAAACCTTCAAGAAGACTGCAAGTCTCATCGCCAACAGCTGTAAAGCAGTATGTACGTTCTATTTACGCACAAATAACACAGACATAGGAGTAGGATCTTGCATTCTGATCTGCCATTTATTTTCCGTTGACCGTCCGTCCCTATCCATTCAAGGTATCTATCCTGGTGAACTCTGACCCTGAAGTCCATGAAATAGCCTATCAGTATGGGAGGAACGTTGGCATCGCGTTTCAGGTCATTTGTGATTTTCTAGCCAGTTCCATTAAGTAATTATAGATATTTCCTGGGTATGGAATGATATTACTTTTCTGTCCTGTCTCATGTAGTTGGTGGATGATGTGTTGGACTTCACATCGTGTGCCAATCAGCTGGGGAAGCCCTCAGCTGCCGACCTCAAGTTGGGATTGGCCACCGGACCAGTCCTGTTTGCCTGTCAACAGGTAAGGAACGGAACAGAATGATGTTATTTAACCCATTAAGACCTGAGGCGATTCTTTTTTTTTCTTTCTAAATCCTAACAGTTTAAAAAAAAAAAAAAGTCAAGATTTTTCAAAAATAGCAGATCTACAAGCTCATAGCGCTATGAGCTTTTTGAATAGCCAAAGAAATATAAAGTGACACAGGACACAGGTCCAGGTCTTAATGGGTTAATATGATACCGTTTTTTAAATGTTTCTTTTTTTACCCGTATTACATGTAAGATCGATGGGATAGTTATTTTAGGGTACATCTTATCTGGTTTCTGCTGGTGTCAAGATAATGACTCCTGGCTTTTGTGCTGGTGCTCCAGAGCACATTCCTAATCACAGAGAGATACTGTGTCCCAAATGTGTGACTCGACAGCACATGCACACATTAATGCATTCACACAACGCTCCACACATCCCAGACTCTTCTCCCTCCTGGCTCCCAAAAACAAACTCCCTGTTGCAGTTAAAAACAGCTGACTCGCTCCCAATGTTCTGCCGTAATCTGAAGACTCACCTCTTCAGACTCCATCTTTGCCCAGTAGCACTTTCCGTAGCACTTGTCCTAGCCTTGACGACCTTGTCCTTGCAGGCTTATGCAAAGGCTAAAATGTATTTTAGAATAGATACAGTAGCATGTTATGTAGACAGATGCCTGGTTAATTTGTAGAGCTGGCATCCTATAGTTTGTATAGTTCAGGGGTCTTCAACAGGGGGTTCGGGACCCCTAGGGGGTCCTCAGAGTTACTACAGGGGGTCCGCCAAATCTTTGTGTGATATGATTTTTTTTTTTTTTTTACCTTAACCACTTGATCCCTAGCACCTCTTTTCTGAGGAGAACTTTAGCCAAAAATAGCAGATCTACAAGCTCACAACTCGCGCTAGGCGTTGTGAGCTTGTAGATCTGCTATTTTTGGCAAAGAGGTATAGGTATAGAGGGAAAAAAGAGCAGACCAAGTAAACAAAAGAAGTATAATCTGAAACACAATGTTATACAATATAGAGAGGGGTCCCTGCTTCATCTCTCTCTCAGCTAGGGGGTCCTTGGCCTGAAAACGTTGAAGAGCCCTGGTATAGTTTCAATGTACAGATGATTGATTTTTTGATATTATACTGTTTAGACTGCTGATAGGTTCTTGGTTTACCTAGAACCTAGTTTATGATAGATTACTATTTCTATGCATTTGATGCATTAACTTGTGTTTTCCTTGTTTATTGTAAATCGCTGTGGATTAAGAGCGTGTGTTAAATGCCTGAATTGTAAATTGTATTCAGTCTGTCTGAACATACCTTGAGCTGAACTTCTTTCCAACTGGTTTCAGTTTCCTGAACTCCATGCGATGATCATGAGGCGGTTTAGTTCTACAGGGGACGTAGAACGTGCATGGCAGTACGTTCTGGAGGTGAGAACCATAATAACACAACATTAAGATGATTAAAGCTCATATCAAGTGACTCCTTTTATGAAGTTAATGGTTAGAAAGTAACTAAAGACAACCAGTCTTACATCATAGTCATTTTAGTTGATGACTCACTCAGTGTCTTGCTCAGGAACACAGGGATATTGACCATATTCAACATTGCGGCCATTGATCTCTTACATCGTGCTTGTCGGGGTGGGGTTCCCCATCGTGCAAGTGCAAGCCAGTGTTGATTTTGACAGAACATTTTGTTTAGTTTTAGTCATATTTTAGTCACCTGAAATGTTTTACTTTTAGTCTAGTATTAGTTTTAATTTAAAAAAAATATTTTGTCGGGCCGTGACGGTATCGAAATGATTTTAACTTAGTTGCATGCCGAAAATAGCTGCTCTACAAGCGCTGTGAGCTTGTAGATCGGCTATTTTCGGTCTGTGACACCTGCACACCCATGACGACTTGTTTTAGTTCTACTGGATCTCTTCTCCAGTAGTCCCTCCATAACATTTTAGTCTGGTTTTTATTTGTTGACGAAATTGTCAATATATTTTGTTTTAATGTAGTTTTCGTCAGTGAAAAAAGGTAGTCAACGAATACTTTTCGTCATAGTTTTAGTCCGATGAAATCAACACTGCTACATATTGTGCTAATTGTTTCTGATTCACGCTGTTTCACTACATTGCAGATTAGGACTTGGCCTGACAACAAAAAAAACGAAAACAGTTGTGAGACTTATATTGTTCTACTCTTCCTCTCCTCAGAGTGACGGCGTGGAGCAGACTACCTACCTCGCCCAGCGCTACTGCCAGGAGGCCATCAGACAGGTCAACCTGCTCCGGCCCTCGCCGGAACGCGACGCCCTCATCAGACTCACAGAGATGGTGCTCACCCGAGACAAGTGAACCACACCCTCCACACACCCCTAGGGGGCGCTTCACCCCAGGCAGCTACCTCCACCCCCCTCCACCCACTGGAGGGGAGATGATGATGACATCATGGTCAGACGTCAGACTGAGAAATATGAGGAGAGGAAGGGATGGGTGTTTGTTTTCTAGTTGCTCTGGGGTCTGAGGGACCCTCACTGGTATCGTTTTGATGCCAAAAGGTGGCTGTGGTGCACTCTGAGATGATTTGTCACTGTTGGGACTTTTATTTTGGTAATGGACGGGGGAAAAACACAACACTAAACTGCCGTGTGAAAATACTTTAAAGTGGTCAGAGCAACATGCAGGGAAGACCCTCAGAGCTGACTCTGAAATTGATCATTTCAGCTGACCTGTAGCTCTCTCCAGAACCTACATACAGGTCAACTGAACAAAGTATATTTGAAGAGTCTCATTCCAAAATGAAATATCCACCATGTGGAAAATTGAAAACCAACTTGTGCAAAAATCATTGGTGAAAATCATTAAGGCATTGATGGCCAAAGATCATGTTTCTCAGACTGAATCTTTTTAAACCTTATTTAAAAACAAACAAAAAACAAGTCAGGGTCTTATAACGGCGTGGCTTCTATGTGGATATTGGACTTCCATTTGTCCAGTCTGTCATCACTAATCATCTATACCTATCCATGACTCATATGACTCCATATTTGACACTGACCACTATTAAACGTCCCTTAATCCCTTATGAAATTAAAGTGAAATATTTCAGAAACCTACCTACCCACTGGGAGAGTGAGTGCACAATAACATTTGGTCCAGCAGTCTGATACCAGTCCCGGATAAACATACACACAGACACAAATGCAGACGCAGACAGACACTCCTCTAGACGGCTCCTCTGCCTCCTACAGAGCCAAAACACAAGACCGGTGGCTTCCCCGTGGGTCTCTGACGTCATATTGGTTAGTTAGTTAATTTATTTCGGTCATGATTTAACATAACAGTTGAACATGCAGAACGATAAAGGCAACAAGATAACTATAATATAATATATATGGATGATGTCAGATGTCAGTCTTTGCATAGTATGGAGGCATGGGTGGATCTGAGATCATGAATTCACAAAATGTGAACAAATAGGCACACAGAAAAATAATGAAAATATGAATATTTGAAACATATTCAGGGATTTACTTCCTTGGCTTACATGCCAGCGTATGCACAGAATGCTCTCCTAAACAGCTTGTCCCCTAGGTGCCACGCCGTTAAAAAAACTACTTTAAATGGCTATTAGTGTATATAGCGTTCTGAAAATGAACATTTTTGCAGAACTGGTTTTCAATGCAATCATCCTAGAGTGGTGACATTTCTGTGAATTATCTCAATGGCATCAGTAAGGGTTGTCCATGGGTATTTATTGGGGACATGTGTGTCCCCAACACCCACTTTTCACTGTACAGTACTGTATAAGTGCAACCGCTTCCCTCCGCTCAAGCTAGCGAACTATACTCTGCTCTGGAAGTACGGTTCAAGTTACACGTTGCTAGTGACGGGCAGAGAGGCAGCGTTGTACAATCTATGTAATTCCAAATGAATGAGATGTCATTGGTGTGTGTGTACAGTATGTGTGGATCTGATATTACTTTATGATCCGTCCATACCCTGTTAGGCCACAAGTCAGTGATCACATGGACTTTGTATGATTTGGAACATGTTATAAGGTATAAGTGCTCCATAACAGCCAAGGCCTTAACATCCACACACAGTGACCGTGTACACAAATAAAAGATACACGATCTTATCTTTTTTTTTAAAGTCAAGTGTCCTTCTAATTTGTCACATCGAGGTCAATCTTTTTGTGTAGAAACAGGAACTCAGTTAGGCTCCTGCTCCCTTAGTCCACTTCCTCCCGGGTGCTTCTGTGTCTGTTATAATGAATTAATTGCGACCGTAGGTCGCACTTACTACAGAAAGCTGCTCCAGGTGTCCGTCCGTCACCCCGTCACACACGTCACACTTTTGCCCTGCTCATATCTCCGCACCCATTGCCCCGATCCATGCCACATTTTGCACACACACTCCTTACCTGCCAAACTACACCCTCCAAGGACCCCCGGAGCTCCAGGGACCCCCAGCTGCCTCGGGGACCCCCAAGTGTAAAAAATGAGCACATGTGGACAAATTACCAAATGACCACCCCAACGGGGCTGCTCACGGGGCATTCCCGGGGACCACCCACTCCTGGTGCTCCAGAACGGATGCAAAAGTGGTGGCGCCCCCAGTGGAGGACCCCCTGCCACTGCAGCTCACATAAAATGCCGTAACTCGGGGGCTTGCCCCCCACAAACAATCCCTCCTTTCCCCTATAAACACACTCTCTCTCCCACACCACACACACACACACCAACAGCTCTTGCCTGCACACCTTTGCTTTTGGTCTGCCATACGACTGCTCAAACCTTCCCGCAGAGCCCTCTTCTGTATACATGTGACCTACGGTCGCTTATCTCCCGATTAGGGAGTCTTACTGGTAATAATGATTTATTTTTTATAGTGCTTTTCCAAGTGCTCAAAGCGTTTACAATGGTTCATTCATTCATACAGGGAGGGGACATTGGGAGGTGAAGCGGCGAACAGTCGACGCCAGTGTCCTCACTTTTCCCACATTCACGCCAACCGACTTATTGGAGGCAATGTAGAGTTCAGTGTCTTGCCCAAGAACACTTCGACACTTACTCTGGGGGAGCCCGGGATTGAACCTCACGGTTCCCAACTGTCCGCTCTACCCCTGAACCACTGCCGCTATTCCTACTAACATTACATGGTTTAAGGCTAACAGATTCTGCTGTTAGACCCTGGGGGTCCCGACCCACAGGTTGAGAACCACTGCTCTAGTGACAGCAGGTGAGCAGCTGGCAGGGCAAAAGAAGTAGCTGGTGACTCCATAAGGAGACGTAGTTGTTTACACCCTCCTCAGACTAACCACTAGGGGTCAGCAGTGACCAGGACTACACAGTACATTTGGAGTGGAACTGGCAACTAAAGTAGGAGGAATACATTAAATAAATTGCCTTATTACAAAAAGGTACCTCAATGTCAAAGTTTGAGTTCTGATTCCCAATGACCACGCTCAGGCATGCTGCTACATAGTAGAATTGTTTATTATAAAAGACTGTACATTAATTTCTCAATTAACATATTATATATACAAATTAAGGGCAGAGAGATCAAGATTCAACATTTCTACCCAAGAAAAATGAAGCTGGAACACTTGGTTTTTGTTTGATATATACTAAAAGCAAACAGACAGGAATTATCAAGGCATTAGCTGTAAATATCCGGCAAATGTAAAACGGCAATGAATGCAGTTAAATGATTCAAAGCAGAAACAAATCATAAAGAGTGGAGATCTGTTACTGTACATAGTAAAGGAGTCAGCCATTTTCAACTTGCATTAGAAAAAACCTTAATCAAAACATCTTTACGAGAAACTGTGACTTAAGGCTGGGTCTTAAAGCCAGGGTTCCCACACATTTTTAACAATGAATTTTCTAAACTTTTCCATAACTTTTCCAAACTGTTTCACCCTATTTCCCATAGCAATCATACTTAAACCAGTGTGCTATCAATGCACCAAGACAGACTGACAGAGCGAAGGTGTCACGTGACAAAAAGAACAGATCTACAAACTAACAACGCATCACGTAGCACTGCATTTTACCATGTTAAGACAAAAACAATGTATTTCGTCACTATCGGGCAGAAACCTCCATATTTTTTTTGTTTTTTTTGTGTTTTTTCGTAAATTAACTGCCCTACTTGATCACACTACAGCATCACACAAAAGCATCAAAAGTAACAGATCTACAAGCTCGACCTTGTGGATCTGCTACTCTTGATACTTTTAAATTTGAATCCTGAAAAGTAAGAGTTTTGAGACACATGAGGTTTCCACCCGACAGAGACGATATCCAAACATTTTCCAAAACATTTGATTAATTCCAAACCTTTTCCAGCCCTGAAAACATTATTTTTTTCTCATTTCAAAATATATACCAGGAATTTCATAACTGTGGGAACCCAGTAAAGTCATATATAAGAGCCACAAGAAGGTGAAAGAATAAAACATTATGGCATCAACAATGACTTCATAGACCTGAGTTATGAAACCGATGCCCTACAGTTAAAATATAGGGGGAAAAAAATTATACAGAAAAAAATAACTTTTAACTTCTGGGTGATGACTGTAGAAGAGGTATACGAGTTGTCATGTTGGTCTCCGTTGATGATTTCTGAAGTGTATTAAACGGCAGTGTTATTATGTGGGTTCTGGCAACACGGTAACAGGAAGAGAGGGCACTATTAAGGAGAAGTGGGCACCTCGATGTAAAATTAGCTATTTTCCCCTCAAAATGTTACAAAATAAAATATTGGGAAAATGGTCTAAACCCATTAACTCATCTGTGTAATTTTAAGATTTCTTTGGCTATTAAAACAATAGCAGATCTACAAGCTCGTAGCACGGCACCGAGTGCCGCGCTACGAGCTTGTAGATCTGCTATTTTTGAAAAATCTTGGAAATTTGAGCAAATCTTTGAATATATCAAATTTTTAAGCCAACATTTGTAACTCAAATCTTTGCTTCTGGGGGTCCCTGGAACAACATATTTTGAGATGGGGGTCCGCGGCCAAATACATATAATTGTGGGGGTCCTTAACAGAACCACTGATATACATGATTAGCATATGCTTGAATATTAGCCAATTAAGGCCTAATATTTGTACTATAATTGCAAACAAATTGCTACAAAACCTGTTTATCCAACAATCATTTTGGGCATAAACAAGAAGTTGAAGGATACATTTAGGGTCTGATAATGATGTACCTGTTGTGCATGTTCAAATCATGAATACTTTATATTACTCCAGACTATTTTTCCAATATTTTTTTTTTTTTTTTTACATTTTGGATAAAATAGCCAATTTTAGATCATGGTGCCCACTTCTTCCTTAGTGCCCACTCTTCTTGTATCCGGCATACATATCGTTGCCGTGGGTTTGGAAACCTTTGCATTATAATATTAAAAAAAAACATTTGTGCGTCACTCTTGAATGATGAAGTATAGGACATTAATTTATGAAAAAAAACATTTTACAAAGTTGAAATATGGACATACAAGGTTTCGGCCCGTCAGCAACAATATCCGTTCTTTATTATAATCATGGTCCTTTTACCAATAGTTAACGTTGATATTGATAACAGTTGATATTTATCCTAGTTATTAACACACATTTTGCTTTGGATTAGTAAAAAAAAATATTAACAGTGGTGTCACACACACAAAAAAAAGAGATATTAGGCTGAAATGGTCCAAAAAAATTGGAATGTGTTCTATTGTCAGGAATTTTATGAAATTATGAATCAAAATGGTATGTTCTCTATTGTATTATGTGGTTTGTGATTAGTTGTAAGAACCGTTCATTTCACTGACTTCAAATATTTATATTTTTAATACAAAATTCAGCGCTTAGAAAACAAAAATATCATTGGCGTCTAACAAATTAACCTCTCGAGTCTAAACAATTCAGTGATTTCAACAATAAAATAACCTAAGATGGCGTGTACATTTTACAACATAAATGGAAGCATAAACGTTAACCTTACACAATTACATCCTTTTTTTAGAGTTCTGCATGCTGCATCAATGCCAAGACTGTGTATCTTCAGAAACACTGATATACAATAATATGGACAGACAATCTGTGGTTAGTTAGTTTCTTAAAACCCATTAAGAATCTGTGTCATTTCTCGATTTCTTTGGGCTATTCAAAAATAGCAGATCTACAAGCTCATAGCGCGGCACCGAGTGCCGCGCTATGAGCTTGTAGATCTGCTATTTTTTGAAAAATCGTGAACATTAGCGCAAATCTTTCAATATATATATTTTTTTAAAGCAACATTTTTTAACTCAAATCTTTGCTTCTGGAGGTCCCTGGAACTAAATATTTTAAGATGAGGGTCAGCGGCCAAATACATATAGATTTTAGGTCGTCCTGGACATGAAAACGTTATAAATATAGCAGAAAACCGAAATATAATAGCAACATACGTTTTTTGTTAGGATTTAGAAGACATTTGTAGAATCCCCCAGGAGCAAAGATTGGAGTTAAAAATGTATATACGTACTATATTCAAAGATTTGCACACATTTTCTCGATAAAAAAAATATAAAAAATTGCAGATCTACAAGCTCTGAGCTTGTATATCTGCTATTTTTGAATATCCAAAGAAATCTATAAAATGACACAGATGCGTTCCCGCTCTTAATGAGTTAACAGGGGGGGCAAATTAGATCGGGGCGAGGAGTCGGAAAAAAATGGCACCATTGTGAGTAAAACCTTGATCAGATAATAGTGAGACAGAATAATCCTTAAACCGGGGGAAATGAGATCAGACGGCTTAAGAAAAAAAACTGGTACAGTATAATATAATTGACATTCATTGAATTTACACTACAGAGACCCAATTGGCTGCAGCTCACATTATTATATATATATACACAACTAACAAGAACACTTTCACTGAAGGTGAATAATACATTAATTAATTTGATCATGTTCGCCTTCCAGCGAGGAGGAGGACATTTCAATTTTCATTTTGTTCCATCGAAGCTGATATACTTATATTCACATGGAATTAAAGGAACAGTTCACCCCCAAAATGAGTTTTTCCAATCGATTAGTCACCCCATGGAGACTTGAATTCATGGATATATTTTTGTTTTTGTCGCATTCCTAAGCCAATAATTTGATGACCAGCGGACTGGTGGTAGGCAGCAGTTCCGGTAGGAGATACAAAGGTCTCCATGGGGTGACTAATCGATAGAAAAAAAGTCATTTTGGGGGTTAACTGTCCCTTTAAGAAACAAGCTTGATTGGGATGAATGCTCTCTATGCTGAATCATTGTGCAGGCAGGAACGCAGTAAATGTACGCAACATCCTTCGGTTTGTGCCAACAACCATCTCTTTGGAAAAGTCCCCAAAAAGACCGCAAATCCACATGAGCCAAGAGAGGGCAGTCCAATCTTTTAAAAACCTTTTATACCTAATTTATGCTCCGCCGTGCGACAAAAACGTTATGACTCGGGGCTTTTACACATGTCATATATGTTCCTCCCCACAAAACCCACCCGCCTGCCCGCCCATATAACACCAAAAATAAACTAAATAGATATATATTTATTTTCCATTTAATCTGCATTTTTATCGACGAGGGGGAAGAAGAACATTCTGTCATATCAGTAAAAAAAAAAGCACATACTGTACGGCTTATGTATCTTATGGAGCCAGTCTGCTGTTAAAGGAGAATTCTGCCCCATGTTTTTCTTACCTTTTATATGATATTATCATGTCCTGGGACGAGTGGTACAGTAGAAAAATGTCACAACTCCATTCCGAGTCGACCTCAGCTAAAGACGTGAGCGGATGGACCATGCGCTAAATCAGGTATTTATATCGCTCAGAAAAACTTTTTTTTTTAATGATATCTGACTTTCATAACGACAGAAACCTCGCCACAGTGTTTTTGTCCAAAATGGGCCACCGTAGTTTTTACAAAAGGACTTGAAAGGGTGAAATCACGGGTGAAATCTTGTCTCGCGAGACTTCAGTTTTCAGGCCAAGGAGCCCCTAGCTGAGAGAGAGATGAAGCAGGGACCCCGTCTATGTATACAATTGTGTTGCAGATTAATCTCCTCCTCCTTAATCTTTTTTCTTCGCCTTTTTCCTTTGCCAAAAATAGCCGATCTACAAGCTCACAACGCCTCGCAGCGCGAGGCGTTGTGAGCTTGTAGATCTGATATTTTTTGGCTAAAGTTCTCCTCAGAAAAGGGATGCTATAGGGTTCAAGTGGTTAATGTAAAACATATCATATCACACAAAGATTTTGGCGGACCCCCTGTAGTAACTCTGAGGACCCCCTGTTGAAGACCTCTGCGTTAGGGCGCAGCTAACACAAACACTGTGGACAGTTTTCTGTCAATATGAAGGTCAAATATTTTTTTCCCGAGCAATATAAATAATATAAAATATAAATATGTGATTCAGCGCATGACCCATTCGCTCACATTTTTAGCTGCGGCGGACTAGGGATGGAGTTATGAACATTTTCTTCTGTACCCCTCGTCCTAGGATATCATAATATATTATATAAAAAGGTAAGAAAAACGTTGGGCGGAATTAACCTTTAAGTTCTTCTTGCGTCTCTGTGTGGACGATATGACTGAATAAATAAAAAGGGCGAGTTGGCACACGCTGTGGCTTTGCCAACCTCTTCAGTCGGCGTAGTGCATGATGGACTCCACGTAGTTGCCCGGGAAGAGGCCGGTGGTGCCGCCGCTCACGCCCTCATACCAGCCGTCATCGTTCTTCTTGATGATGTAGATGATGGCGCCCTCCATGAACGACAGCTCGTCGTCCTTGTCCTTGCAGTAGTCGTAGATGGCGACCACTGAGGTAAAGGAAAGAAGGTGTTTAACGGTTCTCTATACGGTACTTAAGTACAATTTTGAGGTATTTTTACTTTACTGGAGTATTTCCAATTTTCAGTACTTTTACTCCACTACATCTCAGTGGAGAATATTGTACTTTTACTGCACAACAATTATTTGAAAACTTTAGTTTCTTTGTAGGTTTTGATTATTATTACGAAACATACATTAACGACTTCAGCCCTATATACCTGTACATTGGTTATTTGAAAATAGCTGATCTACAAGTTCACAACGCGTCGCATGAGAGCTTGTAGATCTGCTATTTTCAAATGATTATGTGCATTTGAAAACTTTGTGAAATGGGACCTTCTGCATAATGAGTACTTTTACTTCTGCTACTTCAAGTATATTTTGATGCCGATACGTTTGTGCTTTTACTTGAGTACATTTTCATCACCTGACTTTTGCTTGTGACTAGAGTGTTTCTGCAATTGCAGTATTGATACTTTTACTTAAAGTTGTTCTGTGCAAATTTCCAAAAAACTACTTTTAGCAGCCTCTGCTGGTCATTACCGTCACTGCAGGCCGTTCGTTTATCCTCTGTTACCCAGAATTCCATTCGTTTTCACCGGAAGACGGAAGTGTTTCAAAAAGCGTTCTTTTAATTGTTTTATACGATCTGTGGATCGTTTCTCTTAGCCAGTGGAGCTTTAGTTACCGTGAGCTGTGTTTTCTTTTTCTGTTTTTTTTCGTTCTTCAAATCATACAATCTCTTAAAATCAGCGTGAGTTTCCTTTTGTTATTAGCGCGGTAGTTCCTGGCCAAACAGGAAACCGGCGCGGTAGTTCCTGGCCAAACAGGAACCCCGTGGATTTCCGCTTCCATTTCCGGCCAGATTACGTCATTTTTGAGGGAACGTCATGCTCGACGGCGTTCAATAGAAAATATATAAATAAAAGGCTTTCGGGGGTGAAATTCTTTGAGTGGGTGTTGTGAAACATTTGCCACTCACAAAAGATATACAATTTAACTTTAGTTTTACTGAAAACGTTACCTAGTATTACTTTAAGTAAAAAATGTGAGTACTTTTTCCACCAAGCAGCTCTCTCACACACTTACTAGGATCGGGTGAGAAAGGCCTGTTCACATAATATAGGGATTAAGCAGTTAATGTTTTTTGTTCCTTTTCGAGCTCACACCTTTCTCGATGTAGTTCTTGGGCGCCCACATGGGGTCTCCGTCGGCGTAGGGGTCGTTGTAGTGCACCACGGCGGCGTCGGGGTCGTGTTCGCCGTCCTCGCCCTCCTCCTCGTAGTCCACGGGAGGGGGCGGCGGAGGGGGCGGAGAGTCGTCAAACAGGGGCAGGTCGTCCGGAGGGGGAGGGGGAGGCGGAGTGGGCGTGTCTGCAACTGTAGGGAATAGAGCCATGAACAAGATGGACACGTATGCATGGCATGCTCCACACGCTACCAGGCGTGATTTGGTTTAATAAGACGGCAAAAGAATCATGCATAATAATCATTAAACGAAGGGGGGGGACATGCAAAAACATGTTAAAAAAGACATTTGAACATAGAGCTTCTCAAGTGTTTTATACTGTTATATCCCTACTGATTTCACTGTGAAGTTGTATTCATGCACACACACAGAAATCACTCTATATTACCCTACACTGGGCTCATGTTAGTTGGGAAAATCTGTCATAAACAGCTGCTCTTCAAAATGTGTTGAATCTTTTTTGTTTTAAATCACCTCATTTGACTCAGTGACTTGAACAGAACTCAAACTGTTTGTCAGTAAAGATTGTATTTCTATTGGAAGATATATCGGTTGGTATGGGGCAGCAGAGTGTACCCTGTCCCCTGGAATTACGACCCACAATATTTTTGTGTCCACACCTCCAGTAGACATTCACCTTACGCTCAAACCTATAATCCTACAATAATATACCACTCTCACAGCAAGCTTCAATACAGAGGATAAATCTGCTACAATTAAACAAACACTGGCATCTTCATATCTACACATATTTTTTATCAAGGATAAGATCATCCTACACATTTGTATTTTGTTGAAACTGGAATTAAACCCACAAATGAATAAATCGAAAAACAAGGATTTTTAAGGATTGTAAGGACAGTACACCTAAAACTAAGTGAAAATAACTAAGAGACAAGACAGTAAATGTCCTTGTTTTTTTAGGCACCCTCTTTTTATGGATTAGTTTTGTATTCTTGAAGCTTACAGTAGATCTATCTGTTATCTGTCCTGTGTTTGTCCTGGCGTGTTGCTATGACAACGTAAATTCCCCTCGCAGGATCGATAAAAGTCCATCTACGAGATGATTGAACCAGTCAGACACCTTTTTAATTAACAAAAAAAATGCTTTCTTTGATGATTGCATGTTAGTAATGCAGCATTGATTTGATGACGACGAGGGTGAGACACATTCAAGACAGACAAAAGGAAGAGACGGGGAATGAGCAACAATGCATGCAGAGGTGTTCAGTAGACAGACAGACCAGTGTTGATTTTAACAGACAATTTTGATTTAGTTTTAGTCATAGTCTTTTGAACAACATTCCATTTAGTTTTAGTCATATTTTAGTCATCTGAAATGTTTTACTGTTAGTCTAGTTTTAGTCGACTAAATAGCATAAGATTATAGTCGACTAAATCTACAGTTGATTTAGTCGACTAAAATGTATTTTGGCGGTGCCTTGATGCCGTCGTTATGGCTGATTTTACACTTGGTTGCATGCTGAAAATAGCAGATCTACAAGCTTGTAGATCTGCTATTTTCAGAGCACAACACCCGAGCGCAACCAAACATTAAATTACTTGTCTTTTAGTTCTACTGGATCTCTTCTCCACAAGTCCCTCACTGACATTTTAGTCTAGTTTGTATTTGTTGACGAAATTGTCAATATATTTAGTCTCAAGTTTTAGTCATCGTAGCTTAGTTTTTATTTCCTTTTTGTTTCCTTTTCGTCAGTGAAAAAAGGTAGTCGACGACAGTGGTGTCAAAAATAATCGGACGTGTATGATTATGAATCGATTCACAAATGGCAATGTTTTATTTTATTTTAACCCATTGAGACCTGAAGCCGGTTCTACATGTCTCCTAAATCTCAACAGT
Source organism: Gymnoscopelus microlampas (assembly GCF_963454915.1). Classification (NCBI taxonomy): domain Eukaryota; kingdom Metazoa; phylum Chordata; class Actinopteri; order Myctophiformes; family Myctophidae; genus Gymnoscopelus; species Gymnoscopelus microlampas. The sequence continues at coordinate 35,568,867 of NC_139959.1, read as the reverse complement.
TTTCTGAAAAAACATATGTTTCTATATCAGTGGTGCTCAAACTTTTTCATGTCAAGGACCCCCAAAATTATATGTATTTGGCCGCGGACCCCCATCAAAATATTTTGTTCCAGGGATCCCCAGAAGCAAGGATTTGAGTTACAAATGTTCGCTTTAAAATAATATATATTCAAAGATTTGCACACATTTTCACGATTTAAAAAAAATAGCAGATCTACAAGCTCAGAGTGCGGCACTCGGTGCCGCGCTATGAGCTTGTATATCTGCTATTTTTGAATAGCCAAAGTGTAAAATAAAGCTTTTTAGCTCAAATCTAAAAATGACACAGTTCCAGGTCTTAATGGGTTAATGTTTTTTTTATCATGCTAATTGCACAGAGCAGCAGCCAGATGTATATGTTGCTCAGTATATCTGACTGCTTGTATTGACTGATGAAAAAGTTGCCATGTTGTGCAGTAATATAGAAAAGTGTGATGCATCGCGATGCATCGTCGAATCGAATCGAAATATTACAAGGTTAATCGTAATCAAATTGAATCTTAACACATTGACCGCCAAGACCGTAGTCCTACGGGCCGTTAAATCCAACCGTTAACCGCCGTACCCGTAGTCCTGCGGGGCGGGTGTTGGGGGGGGGGGGGGGGGGGGGCGGACCGGAAACGAAATAATACTGTTTCCGTTTTTTGTCCCGCCTCCGTTTCCTGTCTAGCGATCAACTTTGGAAGCGGTTATCTCAACTTGTTGTTTTGCTCTCCGCATCCCCCACTCTGACGTTTTTGCCTCGTTCTCCAAAATGGAGGCACGGATTGCGTCGCGGTCTTCAGCGTTTTGTTCTGTCGGATCCCGTGTTTGTGTCGAACCAAATGAACGCGGATTTTAAACGGATTTAGCGGGGGCTATGGCGGAATCAAAAAAACAAAAAAGGACAATAAAAGCGTGGCAGTGGTGAGTGCATTATGAGATTAGCCCTTGGCGGTGGATGTGTTAAGGGCAGTGCCAATGCACACCTCTAGTCGACGAACATTTTTCTGCATAGTTTTAGTCGACAAAATCAACACTGCAGACAGACAGACAGACAGACAGACAGACAGACAGACAGACAGACAGACAGACAGACAGGCAGGGGGAGAGGTTAGGGTGGGACACACAGCAGGATGATGAGGAGAATATGGATGGTTCGGTCTGGGCCTTCTCCCTGCACTTACTGCTCTCCTGCATCCTGGCCACAAAGCCAGTCAGTGGGATCTGTGGAGTCAGCTGGGCCATGGGTGGAGGAGGGGGGGCGAGAGACACTGAAAGCCAGCACAGAGAGAGAGAGAGAGAGAGAGAGAGAGAGAGAGAGAGAGAGAGAGAGAGAGAGAGAGAGAGAGAGAGAGAGAGAGAGAGAGAGAGAGAGAGAGAGAGAGAGAGAGAGACAGAGAGAGAGACAGAGAGAGACAGAGAGAGAGACAGAGAGAGAGACAGAGAGAGAGAGAGAGAGAGACAGACAGAGAGAGAGACAGAGAGAGAGAGGGAGAGGGAGGGAGGGAGAGAGTTGACAGAAAGAATGGGAGCGAAAGTGTGAAAGGTAAGAGGAAAAGAGGATGACATTGGAGAAAAGAGGAAGAGAAAACACAAGCCACATCAGTCACCAAGAATGGATAGGAGACTGTTAAAGGAGTAGTTCGCCCCAAAAAATGAGACACCCCTTGAATTCATGGAGATTGTTTACTTTTTGTCGCATTCCTAAGCAAATAATTTGATGAAATTGGTTAGGAATGCGACAAAAACAAAATAATCTCCATGAACTCAAGGCTTCACGGCGTGTGTGATCGATAGAAAATAAGTCATTTGTTGTGTGAACTACTCCTTTAAAAAAAAAAAAAAAAAAAAAAGAGTGCTTCCCCCGATCCCAAGCAAAACAATGACAGACAAGACAAGACAGAGGAAAAACGTGTAAAAAACCCACACATAATCCCAGTGTTGTGAGATTAGACACATCCACCACACCCAGACAGTCAGACAGTGTGATGTGAAACAGGACAGTGACACGGTGAGATTAGACACGCGTGTTCGTGGCGTGCGGTGACAGTGACACTGTGATGCTGAAAAGTTGGGAGTGATGCTTGTTGTGACCGTGACAGGATTTCCTCATGGTGGGATCTATCTGCTAGTCATGGAGATTTGGACGATATAAACCCAGGGGGGGATTAAACTGAGAATGTGGGATTTATCGTCGTTCACACAGCAACGTCTTGAAGTGTTGCACCCATTTAACCCACTCTGGGATCAATCCAAATTACATGACTACTTATGACCAGAGGGAGGCGCTGTGCTGCACAATGCCTCTGTCGAATAGCCTCATGCCTAAACCCTGTACATGGCCACTTGAATACCTCTGAACCCCATTAAGTAAAGGTTAAGTAAGTAAGGGACATGGCATTGAAATTGAAGTTTTCTGTCCTAACCAATTTTCTTATGCATTCCTACAACTGTAAAGTGTAAAATAAATAAACAAAATGATAAAGGTATTCATATTCAGTTTAGAACACTGTCTGTAAACTGGTCTGCCTCTCAAACATCAGACAGTATTATCCTATTTCTACAGTGAGGGCTAAAGCAAGGCCGCACACTAGGACAGAACCCAAAAATAATCCCCCCAAAAAATAAGGCTTAAAGTCAGTCAGTGGACACCTTGGGATGCGGGTCACCTTGGCGAGCGAAAGTAACACAGTTTAGACTAGTATTTCTGAACCAGACGCATCACAGATCACACGGGCGGAGTTAGTCCTCATCTGTTTGGAGGTACTGTAGTAAACATTGTAACTTTAAACGGTAGTTTTTAAGTTACCTTTTAAAGTCGAAAGCCGACCGAGGACGCTTCCATACAACGTGAGACCCGGCGCGACAGCGTACCCACTGCCCATTCAATAGCAGGTTTTCGGCAACAGATGCCTTCTAACACTTAGCGCCGACGACGTCGGTGCGATGGAGAGCTACCTTAACTCATTCAGTGCCAGAATAAAACGCTGTCTATGGCTGCCCTTGCCAGCGAATGGCAGCGTTTTCAGCATTTAATCTTTGAAAAATCATAGAATATCTTTCTTCAAAACGATCCACCCGCCGATCGTTTTAAAAGACGTAGGGGGATCTCGTAGAATCGGAGAAATAATAATGCCGATAATCCATTATATAGATATGGGCAAAATATTCAACATTTTGCGCACACACACACACACACACACACACACACACAAAACCTGTGTGCATGTGTGTGTGTGTGTGTGTGTGTGTGTGTGTGTGTGTGTGTGTGTGTGTGTGTGTGTGTGTGTGTGTGTGTGTGTGTGTGTGTGTGTGTGTGTGTGGGAACCGCTGGTAGTCTAATGACTAACGAGATTAGAGTGTGATGTACAGCAAAGTACATTATTATTATTACATGGGATACTTCAAAGTATGCTTTTAGGTGAGAGGCCAAAAAGCTGCCAAGTCCACGTCTATCATAATCAGATATCGACTGTCTGTCTGTGTTTGTATCTGGTGGTGAATCCAAGGACAAGGCGTTACACATCAATACTAAAGACGTCCCGTTGCCAGACCAAGCAGAAAGCCTTAGGCTGCACTTCCAGACTTCCACAGAAAGCAGAAAGTCAATAATTCAGTCACGAAATTCAAGCTTGACCTTCAGGAGGACTAGCAGTGCTGTATTCACTATTTATTGAATACAAACTGTTCTGTTCTGCCGGCTATGTTGCCCTGAAGCCGTGAGATTTGTCTGTTTGTGTCTACTGTTGGACATGAAGTGATTTTTTACCAGCTTGCTCGAAGAGCGGGCTGGTCTACGAACAGACAGAGCAACTAGTCAACACCTATGCGACACCTATGTGAGACCGTTTCGACTTTTTCCATCATTGGCTGTCCTTTAAGCCAATGGGGAGACGTCCCATACTCTGAACAGCGGTCGTCCTCCCATGCTATGGCATCATAACCCTACCAGACACGCCTGCCTGGCTTGGTGACTGTTCGCAAAGTTGTCGCAACTTAACTATCAATTGGGTGTTTTGGGTGTGTTTGAATTGCTACTCATAAAAATGCATGGAACCAGATGGACCCGAAAGAGTCTTATTTGTACCCTCTCAAAGTGAAATTAACACCGGTAATTTGCCGCTGGAATGGACGGGCAAGGGTCTTTTTTATACCCTCTCTGAGTTAAATAAACACCGGTACATTGCCGCTGGAGGGATCCTATGTGTACAGAACGCACAAGTGCAGAACTCGTTAGCAAAAAAATATTGGATCGGGGCAAAAAAAGCCATGTCTTGCTTTTTGATGGGTGGTAAGAGCACCAGGACAGGTGCACCAAACCCCTGGTATGACATACGCAGCATACGCTTTCCCAACACTTACCGCCGCCGGTGGAGAGCTACCTTAACAAGGGCTTGAACAGGGGGGTTGGGGGGAATGTCTTACTTGAGTTCTGACCATATCCCGGAGTGCCTCCATTAATGTGAGGCTGTTGCTGTTGCTGCTGCTGCTGCTGCTGAAGCTGCTGTTGCTGCTGAAGCTGTAGTTGTTGCTGCTGCTGAAGCTGAAGCTGCTGCTGCTGCAAGGAGTACTGGGAGGTGACCGAGGGCGCCCGCCGGTAGGTGCCCGTGGCCGAAACCATAGAGACGGAGGAGTTCGAGGAGTTGTGCCGCGAGATCTGCCGCGAGATGGTCCCGAACTGGGACATGGGGACGGGGCCCAGACCCGGCCCGGGGGCAACCACTATAGAAAAAACACCCAGGGATGGGCAAAGGATGGGGGGAGGGGAGGGGGGGTTAGAGGAGGGGGGGAGGGGGTTAGGCAGATGAGATAGGAAGGGAGGATGAGTGGATAAGGAAAGAGAGGAGAAACAGAGAGTACCCGGAATAATGATTAGTAAGATTGCAAAAGAACAGATTTTGTTTGACTATTTAACCACATGAACCCTAGCGTCCCTATTCTGGGTAGGCCAACATTTGGTGAACCTTTAGCCAAAGTAGCAGATCTACAAGCGCCACAACGCATCGTGCTGTGACGCATTGTGAGCTTGTAGATCTGTTATGTTTTGTGTAGAGGGGGAAAAGGGGAGGGCGCCAAGTATTTAGGGTTTAAGTGGTTAAAAACATTGATCGGGTTCCCAAACCTGCGGAGAAGAAGATTCCATCAACATCATCATCCACCAATAAGATCACAGAGAGAGAGAGAGAGAGCGAAAGAGAGAGCGCAAAGGGGAAAAGCCAACATAATGATTGCATTTTGGTAATAGTGTTAAAAAAGGGCATATTTCAGAGAGCACGACTGAAACAACACAACTCCCCCCGAGGGAGCCTTGAATGGACCTGCACTTCAGATGCACTTAAGACTTTTAACCAGACAGAGTGGAACAGAAGAGGCTCAGATAACCCAGAGAGAGAAGCAGCAGAGGAAAACTAATGGAGGCAGAAATCACAGACTACCCCTCGGGCTGATCTTGCAGGCTACTAACAAGCTCCGTTTTTTTAGCACCATGCTCTTAGTCTTTCCTCTGAATCCCTACTGGGCCGGCAAGAGGCTCATACTTTACTTACCATACTTTTAGGCCCGAAACCCCCAAAAAGTCACGCATCCAACAAGCTTTGAACTGAGCAGATTGGACCTTCCGTTCCAGAGATAATGGCCAAAACATCTTGAAAACGGCCACTTTCACGGATTTCCGATCGCGAATTTTCGATTGAGTTTTGTCGCCCCTTTTTGTTTAATAACACGGGCTAGGAAGGTCGGACGGTGACAAACTAGATACCTGGGTAAAGTGCACTTTGAGCTGCAGCCAACACATCCACTGCCATTTCCGTTGGCCTTACCGTTAGGCCGCTAGGGGCAGTTGAATTTCTTTCTTAAAATAAATTCTTCACAGAACCCGAGGCTCGGTCCGGCCCGACTAATTAGCATAGATTGCTAGATGCTTCAGTAACTTTTGAGCTTCTTGTGGATGTCGTATTAAAATTACCTTCTCTTCAGCCCTTCAGAAGTGCTATTAATTTGAGCTTCTTGTGGATGTCGTATTAAAATGACCTTCTTCAGCCCTTCAGAAGTGCTATTAATTTCCTGTTGCAACGGAGTTTGAGACAAAGTGTTGAGACTTTCCGCTGACAACGTATTTCACACCGGGGCAACACGCCAAACGTTAAATCTTGGACCGTTGCCATGTGCTATACCACCGAAATAAAGACTGCACCTACAACTACTGACAAAGCTGTGTCTGTGCGTGTGCGTGTGCATGTGCGTGTGTGTGTGTGTGTGTGTGTGTGTGTGTGAGAGAATAAGAGCGAGAAGAAGGGAGGAGAAGAGGGCTAGAGGAGAAGAGGGCTAAGCGATTCATTTTTGTATTACTTGGGCATTTCCTGTTGACAGCGCCAGATAACATAATCTCTCAGGAGAGGCTATGTTCTTAGGCTGTGTGTGTCCCGCCAAAGCGTTTCTTCTTCTCCAGCTGAAAACACAAGTCGCTCGGCTCCCAAAAAAAGAAATACCCAAGTTGAAAATATTTGAACTCTCGGCAAGCAGATAAAAATGCCACACGTGCACCTCCTTGTGCTGCTGGGTTTCCAAAAACGTGGCGCTCAACATTGTAAACAATTAAAAACATAAGCTGAGCTCAGGACAAAAAAAAGATCTTGGTGGACACAGACCTTTAGACCGAGATGGGTGGGACCACAGGAAACACAGCAGCAGACAAACCTACAAACAAGACTTCATAACCTTCCTCCTTTTCCTCTTATGCTTGATTTACACTTGGTTGCGCGTCATGTCACACACAGCAGGCGATAGACAATGTGTCAGCTTGTAGATTTGTTATCTATAATATCTTATCTCTAAGAGGAAAAAACAACAGCCACCTCTCATCGATCGACCTGCTGGTGAACCCGGTGTTTCATAATAATACAGGAGCGTTTTAAAAGGATTTAGTGTAGACACCAAAGGCTGTTGTAACAAGTTGTTACAACCATAATTACAAGTATTGTGGGAAAACAGGCTTAAGCGATGACATGTCAATAAAATCATGTGCCACTCAATTATTTGGAGTGAATGAATCTCATCAATTATATGATTTATTTTTTTAAAGGAAGAAGCATTTCAGACACTATATACTGTACCTGCAGGAAAGAAGTCTCTAAATCTCCTTAGGCTGTATGAATTTGTTAAACAAACTGAATAAACATGCCTTCATTCTGTCTGTATTTTAGGCCTAGAAGAAAAATGTATTTATTCTAATTTATTTAATTAACATTCATCTCACGGTCTTATGTAAATTTTCCCAAGTTGAAAACTTTATGCAGTTTAAGACTTCATACTTCCCAGGCTGGCCTCAGGCTAATAATGTAACAGGCCGTTTCATTGGCTTAGAGACTTCTTTGTGAAGCTTAATATATATGATTGGAAGAGAATGAGGAAGTACCACCACCACCGTGATCAGCCAATCACCAGAGTGTTTAGAGACACCGGACTGTGATTTGGATAGAAAGCCAGACCCTTTCACTGCACGCACGCGCACACACACACACACTCACGCACACACACACACTTATATTACTATACTTGTGAGGACATCGGCATTTTTGGAAGGCAATTTTATAATTACCATTTTGACAAAACTTTGGGCATTTTTAACTGTAAGCCTTAAGCCGAAAAATTAGATAGTAGATCTACAAGCTCACAACGTGTCGCATCGGCTATTTTCCAGTTTTGTGACAGCGCTGCACAACCAAAGTATAAAATAGGGACAACTCTAACCCTAACACCTAAACCTAACCTCCAAATGTCTAATCATAATCCTAATCGCAAACTGAATCTTAAGCCCATCTATCTTTTTTAACCATAAAACAACCTTTTTTTCTTCTTAAGACCAGCTAAAAATTGTCCTTACAATGTCTATTTCTGAAATTCTACTACTTGTGTCAGGGCTTGACATTAACTTTTTGAGGCATTTTTTTTCCTCTCCAACTTGTCCGACGGACAACTAAGATTTTAATCTGCTTGTCCTTAATTGTTAATTACATGTCCCGGACATGAAGCGACCAAGCCTTAATGTCGAGCCCTGTGTGGGGACATTTGGTTCTCACAAGTACAGTAATACAAAAACACACACACACACACACACACACACACACACACACACACACACACACACACTTGATACTGTACATACATTTCTGCACGCACTCACACACACAATGACACAAAGGCTTGCCCTGAAGCAGGCATACACTATCTCTCTCTCTCTCTCTATCTCTCTCTCTCTCTCTACTCAAACACTCTCACACACACACACACACACACACACACACACACTGACCCCCCGCGGTCACAGACTCTCCTTCATGCATGGCTGCCGTGGAGCAGACAGACAGACAGACAGACAGACAGACAGACAGACAGACAGACCCCCAGTGGACCAACAGTCGGCCGGTCATCCACCACCCAGAGAGAGGAGAGGCTGGCGGTGGTCCGCCTCAGAGGGGTCTCACCTCCAGATGGTGCTGCCACTGGGGGGCTACTGAGCCCTGGCAGAGGAGGAGCTGGTGGAGGAGGAGGAGGAGGGGGAGGGGGCGGAGCGGGCGGAGGAGCGCCCGGAGCGCCCGGAGGGGGCGGAGCGGGCGGAGGAGCGCCCGGAGGAGGTGGGGCGGGCGGAGGAGCGCCCGGAGGAGCCGCCGCCCATGTGGAAGAGGGGACTGAAACGAGTCGATTATCGATGAATTCATTAATTGAGTTGATAACGATCGATTAATCGATTGATTGGCAGCGTTTTTTTCTTGTCCGAAACCGAAAATGAGTACAGCAACATAATTGCCCTTCTATAATAACATTGAGGAGCTTCAATGAGCATCAGCTGGACACAGACACACACACACACCCACCCCTCTCCTCTGCAGTGCTCTATGGCAGTGATTTTCAACCAGTGGTCGGGGGACCACCAGTGGTCCTTGGGGGGGTTCCAGGGGGTCCCCAGCGAAATTAGTTAACATAGCGTCACAATCATTTTAACCACTTAGCTTTGGCTATTCAAAAATAGCAGAACTACAAGCTCATAGTGCCGCGGCACTATGAGCTTGTAGTTCTGCTATTTTTTTTTTTATCTTGAAAATGTGTGCAAATCTATGAATATATATATTTATTTTTAATCAAATCTTTGCTTCTGGGGGTCCCTGGCACATACATTTTCAGATGGGGGATCCGCGGACAAATGTAAATCAATTTAGGGGTCCTTGGCATGAAAAACGTTGAAAACCACTGCTCTATGGAGTCTGTCTCATTTCTCTCCAAAAGCCCTTGAATATTATGATGTAATATGATTAAGGATTACTGTGATTATGATAAGCTCACATTTCATATCACACACACCATATCTGTAATTTTCACTAGCCCTCCAAAAAAAAAGTTTTCAATTTTCTTTTCTTCAATTAATTGAAAATCGATACATTTAATCGACTAAATTCTTAACGGCAATTCATTGATTATAGATTAATTGTTAACATCCCTAGTAGGTACAGGACATATTGGAGCTGGTGCTGCTATTAGAATAACAAACAATTAATGTCATCCCGTATAGTCTTCAGTTTTAGCTCTTTTCTTGGGGGGGGGAAATACTTTGCGGTATGCGGCATGAAGCGAGTGTTGCCATGGTGATTAGTTTACTGGCAGAGCGCTGGATAAGTCCCGTTGTACACAAGACTGCAAATAAACACACACACACAGGTTTGTTACTACTATACTTGTAAGGACATTCAACACTTTAGGACAGTGATTTCATGGATGCTATTTTTAATACATTTTGCGTCACTGGCAAGCCAACTATAGGTATAAAGCCTGTTTAATCCATTCAATCCTGGAACGCATCTGTGTCATTTTAGACTTTAGCTATAACCATTATTTTATACTTTGGATATTCAAAAATAGTAGATCTACAAGCTCAACATTTTTAACTCAAACCTCTAAAATTAATGTCTAACACTGACGCCAACCTGAATCACTTAAAAATCTTTTTTAACCATAAAACAAACCATTTCTCTCGCGAGGACCAGGGAATTGGTCTATTTCTCAAATTCTATTATACCTGTGTGTGTGTGTGTGTGTGGGGGGGGGGGGGGGGGGGGCATCTGGCCCTCACGAGTATAGTCTCACACACACACACACACACACACAGTCCAGACTTCAACTTGTTCATCAAAAAAAAAACAGCAATCTAAATAATTTCACGTTCAATTAGACTGGCTTCCTGGGGGAAAAGTTAGAGGCAGCAGTAGTAGTATAAGCATGTAAAAGCTCATGAATGCTTAATGCTACGCCTTAAAGCCTCTGGCCTCTAGGAAAAGGCGTTAGCTCAGGCTAAGCTAAGGCCCTGACACACGCTTGGCCTATTTACAGAGTGAGGTAACACATCAGTTGTGCTTTAGAACACAATGGCACTGCATAATCCCCCCCGTCTGGTAAACATAGGCTTTGTGTCGTCGTGTGTACTCTCAAAGCTACCCCCCCCCAAGGCTGCAAAGTACATTCATACTTTCATCAGTTAATATTAACCCATTAAGACCTGAAGCCGATTCTACAAAACAATGTCTTCTAAATCCCAACAGTTTTCTAAAAAAGCTTTTGTTTCTGTATCAGTGGTGCTCAAACTTTTTCATAATTTGTCAAGGACCCTCAAAATTATATGTATTTGGTCGCGGACCCCCCCACCTCAAAATATGTTGTTCCAGGGACAGTAAAACATTTTAGCTTTAAAATATATATATAACACATTTTCAAAAAAAATCAAAAATAGCAGATCTACAAGCTCATAGTTTAGACGCAGATGCTTTCCCCAGTTTTAAAGGGTTAAGTGTCAGCTCAGCTTAGAAATACTAGTATTATAAAATGAGAAGTTTAATTTCATATTGACTTTGAGAGCCTTTTGTAAGTGTTATAGGTGTCTCTACTGTATGTTGATTGTGTAATATTTCATAATAACAATCCATGGTGGGGGCGTTACTTTCATGCCTAAACTTGTAATCCTAAATGGACGATATTGCCTGAGTATTAACCAAAGGTGTCTTAAACACATGATAATAAAGAGCAAGCAGACAATGAATATGTCGTCTCCATCGGGGGAAAACCTCATTATGTCCAAAATGCTTCGCTTCGCACCGTGTGTCGAGCTTGATCAAGTAAGGCATTCATTTAGAGGTTTCTGCCCGACAACAACGGAATATATCTCGATACACCTTTGATGTAGGCCTCCAGGATATTGTGCTGTGAAACACTTCAATAGGTTGACTCACACGTACAATACAACCAGAATGAGATAAGGCATCCTGGTTATGACCCGGTCACAGAACTCAACGTTATTACAGGACACTAATGGTTCTGTGTGTGTCTCACCTGGTCCAGAGTTGGGGAGGGACGGGGTTGGCACGGCGATGGGGATGCCAATACCACTGCTACCACTGTTCTCCCTGCTGCTGCTGCCTCCACTACTACCACTGTGGGGGGGTGGGGGGGGGGGGGGGGGGGGGGGGGAGAGAGAGAGAGAGAGGAGAGAGGAGAGAACAACATTTTTATTTAGGGCAACCTGCCATAACTACACAGAAGGTATCACAGCAGTTAGGCACACTTATTCCAGTGTGTGTGTGTGTGTGTGTGTGTGTGTGTGTGTGTGTGTGTGTGTGTGTGTGTGTGTGTGTGTGTGTGTGTGTGTGTGTACATGCTCACACTCCTGTGCCCCATTTAGAGGGAGAAAATGCCATGGCTACACACTGCATCTACTCAGTTCCACTTCTCTCTCTCTCTCACACACACACACACACACACACACACACACACACACACACACACACACACACACACACACACACACACACACACACACACACACACACACACACACACACACACACACACACACACACACACACACACACACACACACACACACACACACACACACACACACACACACACACACAGCCATCATCATGCCTCTTCCTATAGAACTCATGGATTCACACATTGACGTATAGGAAGTCAATAAGCCAGACGTTTTGCCAGGAATAGCTCAGGAATGTCAGCATGTACACTATGTCAGGCTCTGTGTGACCTCCAGGCACAGTGTTGCCATGTCCGCTTGTTATACGCAGTGGTGTAAAGTAAGTGCATGTACTCAAGTAGTTTGAGGTATTTTTTTTTACTTTACTGGAGCTTCCTAATGCTGTTTAAACCTAGCCTGGTAAACCCTCCCTCCGGAAATCTCATTTCCATTTGATTTCAGGAGTGAGTCTGGCATGATCGCCCATTCTGCAATATTGGCTGTGGGCTGGAGTTGGGCGGGAGTAATACCGTTGACTGACAACCCCTTCAGCCAATGATCGTTGTTCCCCTCCAGCCAATCAGCAGACCTCCAGACTAATGTGACGCAACGGGACTTTTGAGACGGCCATGCCCAAAATAGGTTGCCTTATTCGGATACATGCGTGTCACTCCCCGCCCCTGCCGGTTCTCTAAATTTGTATTTTTAAATAGGCTCTGTCATGATTAATTGACCACATATATGAAGTTAAACAACTAAATTCTATCCAAACGATATCTTAAAAGTAAATTCCGTGCCTCAAAAAAGAAGTTTGAGAGCGTTTTAAAACCGAAAGTAAAAAGTGTAACTGGCCACAGAAACAATGGCGGATCGTTCCATTTTTGTCGGCTGCACTCGTCCCATTCGGGCTCACTCGTACTCGCCACCTGATTGGCCAACTGTCGCTGTCAATCACAGAACGATGAGCGACGACGCTGATAGGCTCGGTTAGTTGGTAATTCCACTAGAAACCCCCACAATGGGCAATCAGGCCAGACTCACTCCTGGAATCAAATGAAAATTAGATTTCCGGAGGGAGGGTTTACCAGGCTAGTTTAAACCAGTGGTTCTCAAACACTTTCATGTCAAGGACCCCCAAATGAATATGTAATTGTCTGTGTATCCCCCATCTGAAATCATTTTGTGCCAGGGACCCCCAGTACCAGATTTGTGTTGTTAAAATGTTTCAAAGATATTTCACATTTATCCAGAGATTATTGTTTTAAATAGCTGATCTACAAGCTCACAACGCGTCGCATCGCGACGCGTTGTGAGCTTGTAGATCTGCTATTTTCAAATGGTCGACGTATGTCGGTTTAAAGTGCTGAAGTCGCTTCTTTTGGGCTTGTGTTTTCATAGACCTGGTTGCTTATTTCTCTCGCAAAATCTGGCAACACTGCCAGGGGGGGTCTCTCTGAGATCAATGGGTCGAGGCCGGCTAAATCCGCCATCTCCCCTCCTCCCTCTTCTGTCTCTCTCTCTCTCTCCATGTCCTGTTCTACGTCTCTCTCTCTCCCTCTGCCTCTCTTATCCCTGCTATTCAATTGATCCCTCGCTCCCTCTCCCTCTTTATCTCTCATCCCTATCTCGTCCTCTGACTCCCCTCATCCCTGCCCTAGTGTAAAGCGATCTGATCTTCCATCCCAAGAACCCCCTCCTCCTAATTCCTTCCGTTCAAGTCAACCCCGACCCCCTCCTCCACATATATCTATCCGTCTCCCTGTCTATCCATCCATCTACTGTACACCAGAATGATCCGTTCTCTCACTAGGCCTGACCTCCATTAGTCGCGTAGTCAAATAATCGATCGAGGGAGTCTGATTCAACTGCCAATCCCCCAGTATTTTTGTTAAAAAAGGTTAAAGTACTACAGTATAAGTACTATATTGTGATAGTAATCATTGCTACAGAGCGTTTGTTCGGTCACAGGGGTCTCTCCAGCTCTTTAGTAAACAGAATATAGTACATTTTCAGGTAGGTGACACAATTTAAGCCAATCAAGAGAGAGCACTGGAAATGCATTTTCTGTTTAATAAAGAGCTGGAGAGACATGGAGACTCCTTTTACTGAACACTCTATAGCAATGAGTATGATCAATATAGAGCTATTTAACACTTATTTTAACCTAAGTAAATCAGTTACCCTACCTTTAACTCATAGTTTGCCCAAAATAGGATATATATCATGATTTATTTGTAGAAACCAAGCAAGTGTGTGTGTGTGTGTGTGTGTGTGTGTGTGTGTGTGTGTGTGTGTGTGTGTGTGTGTGTGTGTGTGTGTGTGTGTGTGTGTGTGTGTGTGTGTGTGTGTGTGTGTGTGTGTGTGCGTCTCATGTGTTTGCAGTGATGGAAGCAGAAGTGTTGTGAGCTTGTAGATTGGCCATTTTCGGTGTGCAACTACACATAAATCACCCTTTAAGGGGTTGAAGGGGCTGAGGGATATCACGTCTACCTCCGCCATCAACACATGTTGGATTTATCCATTCTGATCCCTTAACCGTCCCCTCCGGACTAGTCTATTTTCCTTGCAGGCTTTCTTCACCCTAAACGCCCCCCCCCCCCCCCCCCCACTCCATCTCACGTCTGTCTTTCCTATCAAATGGTTGTGTATGAAATAAAGAGCACCATTCCACCTACACTTAAGACTCCCTCGGTCCTGTTTCACACTCCAGAGGTAGAGTTTCATATCAATCTCAACCTCTGTAATGCACACCCACTCACTCACTAAAACACACACAGACCCACCCACCCACTCACACACACACACACACACACACACACACACACATAAGAACACATATTCGCACACAGCCGTCCAAAGCCTTCTATAAAAAAAAACAGCAAGAAAGTAGCAAAACTTGGCACTCACTTAGACACAGACACATACGCGCGCGCAAGTAGGTGCACGCACACGCACACACACACACACACACACACACACACACACACACACACACACACACACACACACACACACAGTATTAGTACAGAGTACAGAGTATTGATTATATCTGCCTTTACACTCTTCTCTGTGTCCAAAGTGATACAGCATTTTGGGGATCACTGATCTTTCTCTAGAACACGCACACACACACACATAATGCGTGTGCACACACACAAGCATAATGTGTGTGCACGCACACACACAAACACCGATATTGAATCCAGGACTCAGCTGAGGATGAAGAAGAGGAGAGATGAGCTGAATAAGCCGGGCGGGCTCAGAGAGGCTGTGTAATCAAATAGCGATGTGCACCGCAATAACAGAGCATGCAAGGTGAGCACAAGCCTGGACACCCGACTACCACCACGCCATCACACTGGCAAGCAGGGATCGGACGAAAAACGTTATCGTTTATCGCGATGAAAAATACGCTCACTTATCGTGAAATTGTCCTCCGTCATACACTAGGATGAATTGGCTTTTGTTGAGCTGCAAATTCAGAACCACTTACACCCTCTATACTTGATAAAACGGACCTGTAAAGAACGCATTTGGGACGCTCTTCTTTCACTCATTATTGCACAAATCGATTCGCCAAAAATAGCCGATCTACAAGCTCACAACACGTTGCAACGTAACACGTTGTGAGCTTGTAGATCTGTTCTTTTTGGCGAACATTATCCCCAGAATAGGGATGCTGGAGATACAAGTGGTTAAACAAAAGTGCCATATTAAGTTTTAAGCACATTTTGATTATCGCAATAATATCGTTAATCGCAATAACGTTTGCCACAATAATCGTGACATGTCATTTTCATAACGTCCCATAGCTACTGGTAAGAGGGAATGGTTGACTGACCAGATGGTGCACAAGACTGAATAACTATAGAGTACAGAAGTCCTGACGTCACTCGTTCATCCCCTGGTTCGTAAAGTAATTTCTCTATGGAGAATAACATTGGGTCATCTTAGAATCGTCTCATATAAGAATTGTGGTCCAAAAATAAACAAACTGTCTCGGCGATATTGTCAGGGAGGAGGTTCTGTATCGTTTATGATAGTCAGTCACTTACATCTGATACAGTCTGTTTCTGGCGAAAATGTAAAAAACTAATTCGGCGGAAGTAACATTATCGTTTTCTCACCGTCAGTTGATGCTTCATATCCGTAAGAGTAAAACCGCCGGGATCATTTGTTTATTTTTGGAACACAGTTCTTATTTGACGCGATATTAAACACGTCTATGGGATTTCAGAACGGGGGTGGAAAACCGCGAACCAGGTAGGATGTGTAAATTACGTCAGACTTTGGTGCTCTATAGTCTGAACTGATTCTCTTTGCTAGAAATCATGATCTGTGGCAGAAAATAATGTAATTTCATTCCTTGCCTGCTGCTACATCTTGGCTATTCTCAACTAGCCTTTGGCCCTCTAAATATACAATGAAAAGGACATGTTTGAAAATGACTGAATCATATGATAATTAATGAATGGTGGAAATGAAATCATGATCAACAATAAAATGTGATTTATTATGCTGAGGCAATACCATAACTGTGCAGCCGTAATGTTGAACTATTCTGCTCCATAACTTTTAATGAAGTCATTAATTGCATGGGAAAATTATAAACTCCTGGAAATGCAAAGCTCAGGGGGGACGTGTGTGTGTGTGTGTGTGTGTGTGTGTGTGTGTGTGTGTGCGTGCATGCGCGTGCGTGCGTGCGTGCGTGCGTGCGTGCGTGCGTGCGTGCGTGCGTGCGTGCGTGCGTGCGTGCGTGCGTGCGTGCGTGTGTGTGTGCGTGAGACATGCATGTGAGAGAGGCGAGGAAAGGAGGGAAAACTAAGAGTGATGTAATATTCATGGGAATCACAGTCAGCATTACTGCCTTCTTAGCTAATGAAGCAAACTGCGGTCGCTCATAACTCAGAAGAAGTCATGAAAGAAAAGCCTTCGCCTTCTCCTGACTTCAGCCGTACTCATAACTCATGAGATTTGATTTGAAAAGAGTCGCACTTTGTCACCACTTCCTCCAGCTAAAGATTTCTGATGGAACGACAACAAAAACAGCCTGCAGGTGATTTCTGCACCGAGGTCACCTCAGAGATTATCCCATTAAGACCTGAGGCAATTCTTAAAAATGTTTTCCTAACAGTTTAAAAAAAAAATGTTTACGATTTTTTTCAAAAATAGCAGATAGCTAAAGAAATCTAAAGTGACACAGATGCGTCCCAGGTCTTAATGGGTTAAAAAAGGCGATTTTGTTTGTTATGTGAAACGGCTTCTGGAGATGTCATATTCATAATCTTAAAATAATCACCGAAAACAGCCAATCTACAAGCTCGAGAGCTTGTAGATTGGATATCTGCACAACATTCTTCCATAGAAGACATGCCGGCTTCTATGGCATTGGTTCTCAAAGTGGGGTCCGGGGACCCCCAGGGGCCCTTGGCGTGGGCACCAGGAAGGGGGTCCAAAGCTAAATAAGTTAATAATCATTTTAACCATGTTTAACCATTATTTTATACTTTGATCCCTTAATTACTGATCCCTACTGAGTTTTCATGAACTGTGTACTGTACATACTGCTAACAAAAACTGCTCAAAAGAATTAAGGGATCAAAGTGTTCCCTTAATTATTTTGAGCAGTGTCTATTTTTAAAGGCAACATTTGTGACTCAAATCTTTGCTTCTGGGGGGTCCCTGGAACAAAATATTTTGAGATGGGGGTCCGTGGCCAAATACATATCATTTTGGGGGTCGTTGACATGAAAAGGTTTGAGAACCACTGATCTATGGCAGGGGTCTTCAACGTTTTCAGGCCAAGGACCACCTAGCTAAGCAAGAGATGAGAGAGGGACCCCCTCTATATTGTATAAAATTGTGTTTCAGATTACTTTTTTTGGTTGTTTACTAGGTCTGCTCTTTTTTCCCCTCTACACCGATACCTCTTTGCCAAAAATAGCCGATCTACAAGCTCACAACGCCTCGCAGCGCCTCGCTACAAGCTCACAACGCCTCGCAGCGCGAGGCGTTGTGAGCTTGTAGAGCTGCTATTTTTGGCTAAAGTTCTCCTCAGAAAAGGGATGCTAGGGTTCAAGTGGGTAAGGAAAAAAAAAGTCATATCACACAAAGATTTGGCGGACCCCCTGTAGTAACTCTGAGGACCCCCTCGGGGTCCCGGACCCCCTGTTGAAGACCCCTGATCTATGGAATCCAAATGGCGACTGAGAACTTTAATGCGTGCATTCTGAATCCACACCAAAGCCTTGTCAGGCAAATCACGGCTGGATTGTACAGTAGGTTAAGCTTCAGGGGGAGGAATAGGTGTGAAAACACCCTAAAAACTGCTCCAACTAAAAAGAGATTAGAAAAGAGATTCAAAACAGTGGAGTGGTACAAAAATAGTTTTGGCCGAGACAGGCTGTTCTTCTTGAGATTAGGTGTAAGAGACACTCGTGTTTGTCTGTAAACCAGGGGAAGGGCGATACCACAAGAGAAAGTGTGAAAAGTGCTACTTCTGCTAAATGAATTAAACAAAGAAAAGACAGTTTGTTCTGTGTTCCGTCACAATAAATAGATCCTGAGAGTTCTTTAGAGAACACTGGGGGGGTGGGTGGACAGCTGTTCAACAGCCCTGTGTCTACGTGCGCTGGCCTGGGAGTACATCTGTACAGTTTGTGCATAACAGTGTGTTACAGTACAGTACATGCACTTTTCTTAACAGCCACTTAAAAAAACCTTTATACTTCGTTGACCGCAGTCCCCCAGGGCTCTGAACTTGTTCCCCTCTTTTTTTTTTTACCTCTACATCAAATCTCTTCACTGAAAGCAGCCGATCTACAAGCTCAATGTGCATTGTGTCGTGAGCTTGTAGATCTAGATTTTTCGCTGAATGTTTGCCTATTTTCACGGAAGGGTCGCCTATTATGACAAGCAAAGAATAGGGGTGCTAGGGTTCATGTGGTTAAATAATGCCAAAGACATGTATCTATATACTGTGTGTGTGTGTGTGTGTGTGTGTGTGTGTGTGTGTGTGTGTGTGTGTGTGTGTGTGTGTGTGTGTGTGTGTGTGTGTGTGTGTGTGTGTGTGTGTGTGTGTGCGTGCGTGCAAGTTGGTTGTGGCCTCTCCTAAAGGAGGGCCAAACAGTTAGCAAGGTACTGCTCAGTATCAGCTACTGTATAGGCAGCCATACAATTTGGAGTCGTTGTTTCCTTTATCCATGATTGATGTCCTCTGTGTCTGACCAGTATGTCAACTGTATTGTATGTAACAATGTTCTGCCGTCTATAGGCTCTTTGTAACTGTCTGTTTTCCTATTGTCTGACTGCACTGGCAGTGTTTATGTCCTTTGTACAAGGCGTTCTTGTACTTCTGTTTATGTGGACATGAATACATATTTCAAATGTGTATGTATATGCGATCTGTGCATACAGGCTTCCTGTGGGTCAGTGTGGTCTCTTCACTTACCTGTGTGTGTGTGTGTGTGTGTGTGTGTGTGTGTGTGTGTGTGTGTGTGTGTGTGTGTGTGTGTGTGTGTGTGTGTGTGTGTGTGTGTGTATGCTCTCCTCTCCACCTACCTGTGTGTGCGCTGCCTCTGGTGGTTGAGAGAGGCGGTGCGCCCGGGGCTCTGCTGCTGGTTGCCCCCCAGGCGGGCGGGGCTGGTCATGTAGTCGTTGGGCACCGTGGGGGGCTTCACCGGCTCCAGGGTCTTATAGGAGGCGTTACGCCTGATGAGGGCAAGAAAATCACAAGAAACAGATAAATATTCTTCATGTCCAAAACTGTTACTTTTAAAAGAAATGAAAAAAATGACCTGTGTTTTAATTGATCCAATATAATTATTATTATTCGGTCTCAAGCTCTTGTTAAAACTTTTCTTTGGTTCAAACTCACACACACACTTAGCCGATCTACAAGCTCCCAACTTGTAGTCTAGAGCGTTGGTTCTCAAAGTGTGGTCCGGGGACCCCCAGGGGTACTTGAGGGGGTTCCAGGGGGTCCCCAGCTAAATGATGGATAGGAACCAAATGGACCCTTATGGGTCTGTAACTCTGAAAGTGCACAAATGGACTCTCACTCTCAGAGTTAAATTAACATTGATTTTACAACATAAATTGTGGTCCCAGAGATAGAAATGCCATTAAATGGGGGTCCGTAGCCCTAATGCATGTCAAACTGGGGGTCCTTGAAATTAAAATGGTTGAGAATCACTGCTATAGGGCCATAAAAATCTTCTCTTATGGGGGTCCCTGGCTTATCTTTTCAAATGGGGGTCCGTGGGCTAATAAGTGTTCATTTGGGGGTCCTTGACATGAAAAAGTTTGAGAACCACTGGTCTAGAGGTACAAATGTAACCATTGGACTATAACTATTGGAAGTGTATGTACTGTAGTGGTGTCAACCATAATCGATTCATAGATTAATCGCGATGCAGACATGGACGATTATTTTTTAATCATATTGCTAATTGCACAGAGCAGCAGCCACATGTATATGTTGTTCAGTATATCTGACTGCTTGTATTGACTGATGAAAAAGTTGCCATGTTGTGCAGTAAGATAGAACAGTACAAGTACTAGTGTGATGCATCGCAGAATCAAATCAAATTATTACAAGGTTAAATCGTAATCGAATTGAATTGTGAGTGCAGTGCCAACGCACACCTCTAATGTACTGTACTGTAAGCGTGCATTGGAGTGTCACAAATCCTATCCAGTCTACCCAGCTGGATGTTGAGCTGCAGTATAGTGTTAAAACCCCACCCAGCATTAATGTCTGATTAGTGTCACAAACTGCTGCTGTGGCAGACACCGTAGGGCCTGTGGTGTCTTTCACATGTCTGCAGCTTCAAAAGACCTTCTCAAATCGTTTGGTTGTTTTTGATTTAACAGGGACATTGTTACACCTTCATGTAAGAAGACTGCTAAAAATACACATGGTGGGTCTATTTTTTACAAACCCCACAGCCACAGCGTCTAGTTTATCATGTACAGTATGCTACAGTATGAACACCTGTGCATCTGTCCCCTCAACGTACAACAAAGTATATGGGGTTTATGTGGTTAAAGGGATAGTTCACCCAAAAAAAAAAAAGTTTTTTTCTATGGATTAGTCACCCCATGGAGACTTGAATTCATGGACATTTTTTTTGTTTTTGTCTCATTCCTAAGACAATAATTTGATGACCAGCGGACCGGTAGGCAGCGGTTCTGGTAGGAGACACAAAGGAGTCTTTGTGTCCTACCGGTCATCAAATTACTGGCTTAGGAATGCGACAAAAAAAAAGAATATCTCCATGGGGTGACTACTCGATAGAAAAAAAGTCATTTTGGGGGTGAACTATGCCTTTAAGAAGAGCCAGAAAGTTTGGGGCGTAGACAGTTGATAATCAATGTATTTTAAAAAAATAAAATAAAAAAGATTTAATTAAATCATTTTGTTAAATTGTATTTGATTATGGGGATACACTGTATATGCATGCTTCACTCTCCACACTGAAGCTTCTGGAAGCAGTCTACCACAGTGCTTTGCGTTTTATTACTGGCGATGATTATCTCACCCATCACTGTATTTTATATGATAAAGTGGGTTGGCCATCTCTCGCAGTTCGTAGAGAGTAACATTGTATTTTATTTATTTATAAGGTCTTGTGTGGTAAACTTCCTTTATACCTAACCTCGCTTTTGGAAACAAAGGTTACTGGACATTCAACACGTTCACAAACACACATTAGATATACCAGTCCACGTAAGAGCAGTGAATAAGGAAAAACTGCATTCATATTCGTATTATTGCTACACACAAATGGAACAAACTTCAGGACTCTCTGAAAGTGCTGCGATTGGTCTCAATAGAGACATTCAAGGTGCTTATTGAGGACACACTGCATAGTGACTGTACCCGTTTCATGTAACACTGTTTATTTGCATCTGATTTATAAATCTCTGTGTTGTTATCCATGTCCTCACTGTATTGTCTGATTCACCGCCTTTTGCGATTATTTTAATGTTGTTTTATGCTGCTGCTTTTCTTTTTTGCTTTATTGTTAAATTAGTTGTGACATTGTAATGTGATTCAAATGTTTGTTATCAGGGCATCCTTGAAAAAGAGAGCTTGCTCTCAATGGGTTTCCCTGAATACATAAAGGAAAAAGAAAGTTACACCAACATTGTTCTTGTGAAACACTTCCTGTATTCCACCGGGGAACCCCGGTCTATATTGGTTTAGAATTCATCCAGAATCACTACTTTGTTCCATTTGGCCAAACGAAGAGCAGAATTGGAAGTGAAACTCAAGTATGAAAGTTGGGCACAGCTGAACATCTGTGCTCCGTCTATCTAAAGAAAACTTTGTTTCAAAATGAGGCGTATAGACACTCTGTCACCACACAAGGACATTCACACAACTTGGCCACAGCCTGCACTGAATAAATACTGCATTGTGATATGATGATATGTGAGGCTTTGTTCCACAAACTGCACACATAGTGACTTACTATCCATAGTTGAGGATTGGATAAGGAGGCCATGCCAGTTATCTGACACTATGTCTTGGTTTTTGTTTAGACACTGTATATTTCAGGACAACATAACATTCTGTGTATGGTGAATGAATGAATGAATGAATTATTTTCGTATCGGGACAATTACTTGACCCATCCCCACATGGGATTATCAATTAAAACACAAAAACTGTCAGTGTATTACCCAACCAGCAACTCATAATACAACCTGATTATTAGGCATGTAGCGATTTGTCAAACTGGGGACAATTTAAATCGATTTAATGAAAACTGTATCGCGATGCAAACAGCAGAGGGCGCGTTATACAGGATCTTTGAAAGAGAATTGATTTAAAAAAAAAGTTTTCAGTCATTTGCTACTGTATTGAAAAGAGGATAAGAGAAAACACAGTATTGTTAAAAAAATAATAATAAAAGAGAAGCAAATACTGGATTTGTGAGAAATAATTTTAAAAAAGATTTTTCCGTCATTTAAAAATTATAATAATCACAAAATAATCACAAAATAATTGTGTGTTTACCAAATCGTGAAAAATCATATCGTGAGCCTAGTATCGTGATTTGAATCGTATGGTGAGTTGAGTGAATCGATACATGCCTACTGATTATAAACAAACGAGTATACAGAGTAGTGTTGATTTTGACAGCAAAATTTTTATTTAGTTTTAGTCGACTAAATCTACAGTTGATTTAGTCAACTAAAATGTGTTTCGGCGGTGCCTTGATGGCGTCGTAATGGCTGATTTTACACTTGGTTGCATGCTGAAAATAGCACGTCGCAGGGGCGATGCGTTGTGAGCTTGTAGATCGGCTATTTTTGGAGCACAACACCCGAGCACAACCAAACATAAAATTAAAATCGTACTGTAGTCTAGTTTTTATTTGTTGACAAAATTGTCAATATATTTAGTCTTAGTTTTAGTCATCATAGCTTTGTTTTTATTTTGTTTTTATTTTGTTTTTATTCAGTTTTTGTCAGTGAAAAAAGGCAGTCGACCAACATTTTTCATCATAGTTTTAGTCAACGAAAACAACACTGATGCCTACTGATTATAAACAAACAAGTGTACATAATTAGATAGTAATTAGAGGAAGAGAGAGACTGCCCTATCCTCCCCCGAGTGCAAAAACATTGAAAACGTCTTACCCCAGGGTGCCGCCACGCCCAGACATGGGGGGGCTGGGAGGCTTCTGTGTGGGCGGGTTGGTCCGCGATAGCGTGCCTCCTCTGATGGCCTGGTTGTTCCCATGTTGCTGTAGTTTGGAGAAAAAAAAGACACACAAACTTTTACACAGATGTTCACCGAGAGAGAGACAGACAGTTTGTTATCACTACTACAATCTACGACAACAAGGGATGACATGTAATAGGGTTTCCCAGATATAGCAATGTCTTTAGTTCACCCCCAAAATGACTTTTCTGTTCTATGGATTAGTCACCCCATGGAGACTTAAATTCATGGATATTTTTTAGTTTTTGTCTCATTCCTAAGACAATAATTTGATGACCGGCAGTGGTTCCGGTAGGAGACACAAAGA
The DNA here is from genome assembly GCF_963454915.1 of Gymnoscopelus microlampas. Classification (NCBI taxonomy): domain Eukaryota; kingdom Metazoa; phylum Chordata; class Actinopteri; order Myctophiformes; family Myctophidae; genus Gymnoscopelus; species Gymnoscopelus microlampas. Next base: position 35,545,005 of record NC_139959.1, on the reverse strand, counting down.
GTCTCCTTTGTGTCTCCTACCGGAACCGCTGCCTACGAAAACCACAAAAAGTTAGAATATGGAGATAAGAGGTTTGCCATCTCCATAATGTAACATAATGATGTCACACTCTGTGATGACACCAAGTTCTGGCTTGTTGCGGTTTCCACTGACATGTACTGGACTGTAGCCAGTGAGTCAGGAGGCGTGTCAGTCACACCGGAGGAACAAAGGTGTGGGGCCACTCTGGATTAGAATAGACACCTCCCGTTTAATTTCAACCAGTGGTGGAATGTAACTAAGTACATTTACTTAAGTACTGTACTGGAGTATTTCCAATTTCCAATACTTTTACTTCTACTACACTGCATCTCAGAGACATATATTGTACTTTTTACTCCACTACAATTAGTTCGAAAACTTTAGTGACTAGTTACTTTATTATTACAAAACATACATTAACCACGTCAGCCCTATATACACCCTACAGTATATATACTTTGGCTATTTGAAAATAGCCGATCTACAAGCTCACAACGTGTGGCAGTGCGATCCGTTGTGAGCTTGTAGATCTGCTATTTTCAAAAGATTTTTAGTCATTTAAAAACTTGTGAAATGGGACATTCTGCATATTGAGTACTTTTACTTTTGGTCCTTTAAGTATATTTTGAATGAACAGAGATATATTTCTATATTGCAGTATTGATACTTTTACTTAAGTAAAACATTTTGCTTTTTTTCCACCACTGATTTCAACATGGCCTCTTTCAAAACACACAACGATGATCCCTCTTGCGTTGCGTCTTAGCAACTCAAACAGGGCAAAGTGTAGTGACGAAAGACAAGGAGGAGCACTTTAACGTTTGCATTTTTAATAAACGTGTGCCACACTGCATTAAACCTAGAGTAACAGATCCAACATAAATCACATTTATGATTAAAAGGACATTACATGTATAGTTAATCTGGGAAACCCATGAGAACGGAAGATAGGACGACAACACGAATAAGGACATCATGTACATGAAGGTGTATGTAGCCAGGACTGGATTGGTACATTAATACGAGGGGGGAGGGTGGGGGATACATGGGAAGACATGACAACTATGCTGGATTCTTGGTCTAGGTAGACTATGAATGTGTTAATAGGAATTGTAAAGGACTGTTGGATGAAGGGGGGGGGGGGGTTTGGGGGTCCATCAATAACAGACACTATTGTGGTCATGTGACAAACCGGACTTACCTTGGCTTTTAGCCACTTAGCATGGGCGAAGGGAAAAAAGACAAAATAAACAGGAAAGAGAGACAGAGAAAACGTTACGACTGTGTCACAATGGATAAGGCAAGCAGACTCGTATAATATTTACACTGAGCAAACATTTAGCAAGAACCCTGAACAGGTCAATGAGTTATGAGTCAAACTACCAAAAAGAGTTCCTGATTTTTTTTTTGTGTTCTGTTCTAAACCACGGCCACTGTAACATAGTCACATGATCAGGAGTAATCCGTCAGCCTCAGCAATTTTTTTGCACAAAGCAGCAGAACAGGTTTTTCAAAGTCTGGGCTGAGATTTGATTCTTTGCCATCTGACCTTGAATAGCACCATGAAGAAAAGAAGAAGGTGTTAGTTATTGCCTCACAAATATGCAACTTGGAATGTGACTTCTGGTTTGAGCCAGTGTTGATTTCGTCTATGACTAAAACTATGACGAAAAAATGTTTGTCGACTACCTTTTTCCACTGACGAAAACGAAATAAAATGTAAGCTATGATGACTTAGGGTGCGTTCGGAAATACAGCACTGAGCGCAGTGGCCAATACAAACTAATAGGCGAGTGCGCTCCGGTGCGCAATTTTCGAACACACCCTAAAAATAAATATATTGACAATTTCGACAACAAATAAAAACTAGACTAAAATGTTATAGTGAGGGACTAGTGGAGAAGATATCCAGTAGAACTACAAGTCATTTTATGTTTGGTTGTGCTCTGAAAATAGCCGATCTACAAGCTCACAACGCGTTGCAGCACTACGCGTTGTGAGCTTGAAGATCGGCTATTTTCAGCATGCAACCAAGTGTAAAATCAGCCATTACGACGCCATCAAGGCACCGCCAAAATACATTTCAGTCGACTAAATCAACTGTAGATTTAGTCGACAAAAACTAGACTAACAGTAAAACATATCAGATGACTAAAATATGGAATTTAATTCAAAAGACTATGACAAACAGAATCAAAATTTGCAGTCAAAATCAACACTAGTTTGAGCTCCAATGTATTTAATTGTATAGTCTTGTCATTAGGCAGCATATCATCTCTGTGGAGAACATGGAGATAAGGGGAGATTCTGCCCGAAAGCATCGCTATACAATAACAGAGTGCTGTAGTACATGACATGACTGAGCTAGAGCTGGTCTCTAAACCAGTCAAGCGGTGCTGCTTCAGCAGTGAGATCTCCATATCATGGGACTTGCTCTTGCAGTTTAGTTCAGAGTCAAGTGCCTCATCTATAATGCAAGGCTCCCTGCTGGGCCTGACAGAAAGCACCGTATTGTAGTGTCGCTATAGTATAGAGACCACAGGAGAGAGAGAGAGAGAGAGAGAGAGAGAGAGAGAGAGAGAGCTATACTATAGACCACAGGGGAGAGAGAGAGTGCAAGAATACGACCAAAATAGAGCTATTCAGCTCGGTGAAGGACCTCTGCGTCTTTAGAAATAGACAATGAAGCGGGTTTCGGTGCAGCTTTGAATGCAATCGTTTCCTGTTCAAAATTAAGTCATGGTGCCATTATTAAACATCAAAGGAAAAATGTATTATTATTTTATATAATAAGAGTATTGTGTCAACTATGTCTAAAAGGGACACACACACACACACACACACACACACACACACACACACACACACACACACACACACACACACACACACACACACACACACACACACACACACACACACACACACAGTGCTGTGACTTTATGTATTCCATTTCACAACTCCTATTCAGCTGCATCTTTCCAGTTTTTGCTGTTCTGTGTTTTTTACTGTTTTACTGATATGGTTTTCACTAGCACCTACATATTAGCTACACATTCATCAACTCTCTTATCCAGATCTCATACGTTGTTGCATATTCTAACTTCCAGTTAAGGAAAATATTATTTGTTTTTGCTACAAACATACCCAGAGAAATAGCTTGAGATTCAAACGTAGAACACTTGTAACACCGAGAATATCAACCAGAGGACTGGGTTCCCAGTTCTTCTTCTTAACCCATTAAGACCTGAGGCGATTCTTAAAAATGTTTTCTAAATCCTAACAGTTTTTTGAAAAATAGCACCGAGTGCCGCGCTATGAGCTTGTATATCTGCTATTTTTGAATAGCCAAAGAAATCTAAAGTGACACAGATGCGTCTCAGGTTAAATGCTTGGGAAAAACAGATGTTTATTTGACAAGGACAATACAAAAAAAACAATGTATCAAGTTATAAAAACATGGAAAAAAATGTGTGTGATTTCTGGCCGAGGCTAATTTGCGACACCTGTCCCTGGACAGAGGTCCGATTTTTTATTTATTTAAACATCATTACTTTATTTCTGTGTTTCAGTCTTTCTGCGCAGTGCACATAAAAATACAACTAATCTATCCGAGAGGCCAAACATTTCCAGAAGGTCTAAAGTAATCAACGACGACGCATTCCAACAAAAAAAGCATTCATACTAAAAACAAGAAATAAATCCCTAAAACAAATAAATTACCAAACTAACCAGACTGAGACAGACACCGCCCGCCGCATATTCTTCCGTTTCATTTAGAAAAAGCATGACAGTGGCTGATGTGTGTGCCAACAATGTCATGAATAATGTGATTATAGATTCAATACCAGGCCGCGAGCCAGAGGAGATTTATTCAGAGATGGAGACGATGGAGAGAGAGAGAGAGAGAGAGAGAGGAGCTGAGCTCAGAGCCCAGGAGGAGATAGTCATCAGATAACACCATGTCACCGGTGTTGCCATGTCTGCTTATTATAAGCGACTTTGGGGATTGTTTTTTCGGTAAAGCAGTGTTGATTTCGTCGACTAAAACTGTGACAAAAATGTTCGTCGACTACCTTTTTTTCACTGACGAAAACAAAATAAAAACAGAATAAAAACTAAGCTATGATGACTAATGTCTAAATAGATTGACAATTTTGTCAACAAATAAAAACTAGACTAAATTGTGGAGAAGAGATCCACTAGAACTAAAAGACGAGTCATTTTATGTGTGGTTGCGCTCGGGTGCTGCGCTCTGAAAATAACAGATATACAAGGTCACAACGTGAGCTTGTAGATCTGCTATTTTCAGCATGTAACCATGTGTAAAATCAGCCATTACGACGGCATCAAGGCCCGCCAAAATATATTTTAGTCGACTATATCAACTGTACTAAAAGACGAAAACTAAAAGCTTGGAGATCTGCTATTTTCAAGTAGCCGATGTACTGTATACAGGTTTTGTATGCAGGTGCTCATGTGGCCTATAATAGTTGTGTCTTTTGGGCTTGTTTTCCATAGACCCGGTATCTTGTTTCTAAAAATCTGGCAACGCTGCATGTCACCCATTTTCATCTACACAGCCCGAAGGAACCAGAGAACGGCACATTATAAAAGTCTTCCACTGAACGCCAACAAATGCTTCAGCTAGCAGCCTCTTTAATCCTTTATTTTTAACCCGCGCGGAATTAAATAAATAAATACATAAATAAATGAATGTATTTTTAGAATGCTGTTGTTGTTCTTCAAACAAACTATGTTGGTTGGGGTGCAAATTATGCGATGTACAGATTTGTCTCGTCAGGCCTGTTTGGATTTGTATGCTCTGTAAGTAAGTAGGTCGGGGAGGCTTATTGTCGATATCAGCCTTATTGTCGGTATCAGCCAGAGTACGGGAGTCTATCCCCGTTTCGCAGTGCGCTAGACCCCCTGGGAGATGTATTGCTGAGGTGGAACGTTGTGCTCCACCTCAGCAGGTAGTAAGTAACTACCATCAGCTCCCAGTACTTATACCGCACGACTTGCCACACCCAAGCCGTGCGACTCATTCGCTGAGTTGGCGGTCACCGGGATCAAACCCATGACCTGATAATGGGTCAAGAGGCGAGTGCTCTACCGCAGGGGTCCTCAACAGGGGGTCCGGGACCCCTAGGCGGTCCTCAGCGTTACTACAGTCTTTGTGTGATATGATTGTTTTTTTTTACATTAACCACTTGAACCCTAGCATCCCTTTTCTGAGGAGAACTTTAGCCAAAAATAGCAGATCTACAAGCTCACAATGCCTCACACTGCGAGGCATTGTGAGCTTGTAGATCGGCTATTTTTGGCAAAGAGGTTTGGTGTAGAGGGAAAAAAAGTACAAAAATCTGAAACAAAATACAATATAGAGGGGGTCCCTGCTTCATCTCTCGCTCAGCTAGGAGGTCCTTGGCCTGAAAAACATTGAAGACCCCTGCTCTACCGACTTAGCTACACAGACATGCTTCTGTAATTCATGCTTTTTTTGTATTCTAAATGTGATGTTTTGTGTGTTATTATTTTCAAGCTGTAGCAGCACTTTGGTCGTCCTTGGTTGTTTTTAAATATGCTTTATTATAGATATAATTGACTTGACTGAACTTGTGGGCTGGCCACCTGTTTGTAATTTATCACAAAAATCTGTCAATAGAGAAAGATAGCAAATGCTATTTTACATCAACGACGACGAATAAATGGAAGAAGGGGGGATTAGAGTAAAGTAAGCCTAATTCCTTTTTTGGAACCGACGCAGCAAGAAGCAATGCCAAGACAAATTGGCAATGTTGCAAAAATCACTTTAAAAAAAACAACAGTACATCTTTTGGCCCGGCCTTGCAGTCCTCAATGCGGCTCCCTGACTAGAGCATTGATTCTGGTTCAGTGAGCAAAGCATGGCTGTACAGCAGTGGTGTAAAGTAACTAAGTACATTTACTAAAGTACTGTACTTAAGTACGATTTTGAGGTGGGTTTACTTTACTGGAGCATTTTTTTTGTACTTTTACTTCTACTCCACTACATCTCAGAGGCAAATATTGTACTTTTACTCCACTGCAATTCTTTGAAAACTTTAGTTACTAGTTACTTTGTAGATTTTGATCACAAAACATACATTAACCACTTCAGCCCTATATACATTTCAGCCATTTGAAAATAGCCGATCTACAAGCTCACAATGCGATCTGCTATTTTCAAAAGATTTTTAAACATTTTATACATTTGAAAACTTGTGAAATGGGGATATTCTGCATAATGACTGAGTACTTTCTACTTTTGGTACTTTAAGTACATTTTGATGCCAATATCTTTGTACTCTTACTCAAGTAAATTTTGAATTCCGGACTTTTACTTGTAAACAGAGTATTTCTACAATGCAGTATTGATACTTTTACTTTAAGTAAGAAATGTAAGTACTTTTTCCCACCACTGCAGTACTGTATATATTCTATACAGCCCCAGGCTGCTGACAGCACTCATAAGAGGCTGCTCTATGAATTAATATGGAATATTGATTGTTTAATATTGATCACCGTAGGGGTTGCGACACATTCTGTGGAAGAGAGAAAGTGAGTGATGGACTGTGTGTGTGTGTGTGTGTGTGTGTGTGTGTGTGTGTGTGTGTGTGTGTGTGTGTGTGTGTGTGTGTAGGAGGTATGGAATGAGGGAGAGAGGGATCTATATTCAGCATTGTACAGTATCTGTTCTCATAAATGTCTCATTTATTATTATTACAATATTGGCAGCTCCAAATCCACTTGGGACTCGCACAAAGAAATGTATTCATAAAGCAGATGCTTCTCTAATCCATTTCTAAACAACAGATAAAAATACGATGCCTTCATTTAACCCTTCATTTAAGACCTGGAACGCATTTGTGTCACTTTTTGATTTGAGCTAAAAAAGCATTATTTTACACTTTGGATATTCAAAAATAGCAGATCTATAAGCTCATCTGCTATTTTTTTTAAATCGTGAAAATGTGTGCAAATCTTTGAATATATATTGTTTTAAAGCGAACATTTTTAACTCTATTCTTTGCTTCTGTGGGGTCCCTGGAACAACATATTTTGAGATGGGGGTCGGCGGCCAAATGCATATAATTCTGGGGGTCCTTGTCATGAAAAAGTTTGAGCTCCACTGATATAGAAACATACGTTTTTTTCAGAATACTGTTGGGATTTAGAAGACATTTGTAGAATCGGCTTCAGGTCTTAATGGGTTAATGCATTTACATGAGGGAATCCGCAGTCATGTCAGCGGTAACCTATTTACAACGGGCCATGTTTACTCTACTGAGAGTGAATCTATACCGCACAACAACCTTTCAACTCAATGCCATTATCTATGTGGGTCAGACAGACTACATGAAAATGATGTAACGTATTTGCTCTTACTGTATGCTTTTTATCAATAATTTATCTTAGAAAATTGCAGAAACATCTGAGCAACACTTGGCAGTGTAATCATCATCCATAGAAACTATATTTGGGGGAAAACTAATATTTAGTCAGATTGAGTCATTTGAAGTAAAACCCATATAGCTCATATTACCTCATAATATGAGCTATATGGGTTTTACTTCAAATTACAACTTGTTTTACTACTGTAGTGTATATTAGGTTATATACAGCACTCAACATATATTTACACCTGTAATATATGTGAACACATATGTGTCCAATTAATTATAATATGCTTCTAGGGATGCAAATTATCGATTCATTCATTAATTGATAGTTAGTTTATAACCTTATCGATTGATTAATTGATAAGCGGGGACAAAAAGTTTTTTTTTTGTCCAAAACCGAAAACGAGTGGCCTTGATGTAAATAACATTAACGAGTGTCAACGAGCATCAGCTGGACACACACACACACACACCTGCCCTCTGCAGTGCTCTAAATTGTCTGGAGTCTCTAATTTCTCTCCAAAAGCCCTTGAATAACGTGGAATATGATTAAGGATTACTGTGATTATGGTAAGCTCACATTTGATATAACACACACCATACCTGTAACTTTCACTAGCCCCCAAAAAATCGCAATAAAAAAAAAACTATTTTTTTCAATTAATTGAAAATCAATACATTTAATCGAGTAAATTCTTAACGGCAATTAATCGCTTATAGATTAATTGTTAACCCTATATGTTTCACTTTACGTTAGCGAACACACAAATAACACACAATATTCACAGTCACATCACAGGTATTTTTGAGCAAAACGCAAAGGAAAATAAAAGCCTTGAGATCGAGGCTACATCACAGGCTGATCCATTCTAATGTGTGACACAGCAGCACATTAGCTTTGATCCCAGCCTCATCAATGACTCTCATCCCACTAGACATCATGGTGGTGGAGATCCAAATGCAATCTGTCTGACAGACAGCAGTGATAGATTGATTGTCTGATTGATGAGGCTAGCGGAAGAGCCCTGGGGGGGGGGGGGGATGTGCCGATAGAAATCGCCAAAATACCTCCCGGCTGACTGTCTGTCAGTCAGGCTGTGATGTCATTAGCGGCAATGTCGCCTTGACGACCTCTGACCCCTAGAGCGAACGCCAAATGGCAGGAGAGGAAACGTTGTATTGTTGTATATTTATGTAAGTTTATCCATTCTAGGGGTGCACAGCAACAGTTAATCGAGCTAATGGATTAATATTAATATCCATAATATTAAGAACGAGAACACCATTCAAAACCAAATGGAACATAGCGGCCGCTTCCATTGAAGTTCAATGGAGAAGTGGCGCCATGTTGTATTCGGTTCCTAAGATTATTAAGAAAATAATCAATTCATAATCTATTCCTACTTTTAGGCAAAAATTTTGAAAGATTTTCAAAAACTTTTAAATAGTGAAAATAGCTGATCTACAACCTAACCGTTTTGTGACACATCGAGCTTGTAGTTCTGATATTTTCAATATTATTATATTATATATATATTATTTGATTAAACAAATAAGTCGCTAGTAATAATCGATAGTTGCATCCCTAATCCATTCCTGTTTTGTTGTTCAAAAGGCCCAAACAAAAAATCTGTTTTGTTGGGCCAAAGGTCCATTTTCTTCTCAGGCCTCTAATGGTCTCTGGATTAAACAATAAATCCAATTGGAATCAGTCCCTTTAACCTAGCGGTGCGGGATGTCTGAGAGCATCGCATCCAACACCGATGAGAAACGTGAGAAAGTGATTACGAGGCTCAGGCCCTCACTGGTCTAAAGTGCTTTTTACAAAATGTCTCGTAAATTAATCACTGCTCTCACCCGCTTTCACAGCGTTCCAAGAATAGAAAGGGTTTTTGAAAAGCCAACATGATGTAATCGGTTCCTCTCGGGACGTTCCAACTCCCCCCCCCCCCCCACACACACACACACACACACACACACACACACACACACACAGGCTAACAGAGATGCATAGTACAGAAGATAAAAGATACACAGGAGGGAGAGACAGAGATGGAAAGATAGAGAATTAAACAAAAAGGCAAAAAGACGGAAAAAGGACGGAGAAAAAGGCAAAGAGCGAGAGAGAGAGCGAGAGAGAGAGAGAAATTGGAAATCGTGGCTGTCGGGTAGAAACCTATTGAATCTTTTTATGTTTCATCATAAATTAATGCTAATGGTCATCCACTAACCACTACAATGCAACGTGTTATGAGCTTGTAGATCGGCTATTTTCACTATTACTGAAGAAGAAAAAAAAAGATAGATGATGAAGACCAGTTTGCTTGAAACATATTGGCTTTTAAATGTAGTAATAGCCATAAAGTATATTGATTTTACGCCCTCTCCTCTGTTCATTTTCAGTAATGGTTCCCGTTGACCATAGAAGTACCGTTTCTTTTCATTGAGCACCTGGTTGATCTTTCTTCCTCTCTAGAAATAAATGAGTATTTGTCTATCACACCATTCAAAGTAATAGGGCGACAGAAAATAACATGGCAACCGCATGGAGAAGTGGTGCCCTGATATATCGGTTCCTCAAGCTGTATCGGGACGGCAGGTTGAAAGTGGTTAAGTCTTTCTGTGGGTTTTATAAATATTTAACCATTAACCAGACTACATAATAACTACACTGCATCCATTTCCTGAAAATGCAAGGTCTCTGCCTGACAGCAACGATATTGACATGGTGGTAGTGTTGATTTTGACAGCACATTTTGATTTAGTTTCAGTCATAGTCTTTTGAGTAAAATTCCATTTAGTTTTAGTCATATTTTTGTCATCTGAAATGTTTTACTGTTAGTCTAGTTTTAGTCGACTAAATATCATAAGATGATTTAGATTTAGTCGACTAAAATGTATTTTGGCGGTGCCTTGATGGCGTCGCAATGCCAATGATTTTACACTTGGTTGCATGCTGAAAATAGCCGATCTACAAGCTCACAACGCGTCGCAGCGCGACGCGTTGTGAGCTTGTAGATCTGCTATTTTCAGAGCGCAACACCTGAGTGCAACCAAACATACATGTCTTTTAGGTTTTTTTTTTATCTCTTCTCCACTAGTCCCTCACTAAGATTTTACTCTATTTTTTATTTGTTGACGAAATTGTCAGTATATTTAGTCTTAGTTTCAGTCATCATAGCTTAGCTTTGATTTAGTTTTTATTTAGTTTTCGTCAGTGAAAAAAGGTAGTCGACGAACATTTTTTTGTCATAGTTTTAAAAAGTCGACGAAGTCAACACTGCCTGGTGGCCATGTTGAATTGGTCAATACTCCTCCTGACGAGGAGGAGCAGAGGGGGAGAGTGAGAGAAATCAAAGACATCATGCCACCAAAGCATTAAAGGGATGTTTGTAAAGTCAGGAGGACATTGGCCCAAACAGCCATCCTGAATCAGGAGAACTCAGCTTACAGAGACCAGCAGGAAGCAAGGGCACAGGTTGTAAATAAAGTGTAGCAAGCTAGCGAACAAAGGAACAGCTGCTAGGAAGACTCACTAAATAAAACCTACAGGAAATGAACAGTGAGTTAAAAGAAGAGAAAATGCATTCTAAAAGTTACTGTTTCACCATTATCCACCTTCATGTACAATTATGTATCATTATCCCCCCTTTCCATATCATAGCCGTCATGATTCTTCCCACGTTTCTCATTAAAAGGTATTAGGGTGCAGTCACACCAAACTTAGATTCTGCCTATACGGTGGATTCTGCCAATGCTTTTCAATGGGGACGGATTTGTTGCCATTCGCGGATTTCCGCAAAAAAAAAACGCTCCGTTCCCATTGAAAAGCATTGGCAGAATCCGCCTGCATGGGCAGAATCAAAGTTCGGTGTGACTACTGCACCCTTAACATATTCTTTTTAAGCCATTCAGTTCTTCATTCACACATAGTCCGGGAGCCAGGCCCAGCCCTCAGGATGTTCTCTGCTAAAAGACATTCACTATTATTTCCTGTTAGCATATACCTTGGGCCATCACAAGTTCATACTGAACAGCCCCAACTCAGGCCGTTTGGTCTCAGGGGCCTCAAAACCCATTTGTTGGTACATGTCTCTGGCAAAATGATGTAAATGTAAATAACAATTCTCTAAATTACATAAATTGTCACACATGTATGACATTTGGCATGGACTATCCTGACACATTAGGGGTAAGTATCAAAATAGGATTATGGTGCTTGTTACCATTGTACTTTAAAATATCACCCACAACATCCCCAGAAACACAAGATAATTGCTGTCAGCTTGACAAATCAAATATGATATCTCATCAAATATGATTAATTTCCAGCACTTTATGGTGAATATAACTACCTCTCTTGTATATAGACAACTTCCCACATCCATAAGCTTCAATTTGAGCCCAAGATGACCTTTCTATCTTGAATATGACTGTTTCTATAGCCAAAATACTGCACTGTAACTGTTTAAGATTTCAATATTTTCCGCCTCCTGAATGAACATCAATAAAATCCTGAATGTTGATTTACCTCTACTCCGAGCGTAAAAATAGAACAGTAATTTCTGTGTAGGCTAAACCGGGGTCTTCAGTGTTTTTCAGGCTAAGGACCTCTTAGCTGAGAGAGAGGTGAAACAGGGGACCCCACTACATATTGTGCTGCAGATTAAACTCTTTCATAGATAGCTTCATAGGCTTGTTTGACAGCACTGTTATGAGTGTTTACCATCATTTAACCACTTAAACCCTCAATACACCAAACCGCTTCTCTGAAAATAGCCGATCTACAAGCTCACAACGCGTCTACAAGAACTTGTAGATCTGCTATTATCAGCGAATGTTCCAACCAGAATAGGGATGCTAGGGCTCAAGTGGTTCATGTAAAATAATTAAAAACATCACACAAAGATTTGACGGACCCTCTGTAGTAACCCCCTGTTGAACTATAAAACAAGAGTGGGTCGTGTCGCTCACCTTGACCCCGTGGCCCACGTCGTCCAGCACGGTGTAGTCGATGGGCTTGCGGATGTAGCGGACCGGCCGCTCCATGTTGGCCGGCGCTATGATCTTGTGGGTCCTCGCCGTGTTCTTATTGGTGGTCAGGATGCCGATCTCCCTCCTGGCCACCTTCTCTTTATGGATGTCCACCGTCTGGAGGGGAGGAGACAAAGAAACACTATGATTAATGTCATCATAATATTAACCCATTTTAATACCCAAGACCTGAAGCCATTTCTACAAATGTCTTCTAAATCCCAACAGTATTCTGAAAAAAACGTATGTTGCTATATCAGTGGTGCTCAAACTTTTTCATCTCAAGGACCCACAAAATGATATTAATTTGGCCGCGGACCCCCCATCTCAAAATATTTTGTTCCAGGGACCCCCCAGAAGCAAAGATTTGAGTTAAAAATGTTCGCTTTAAAATAATATAAATATATTAATTGCATACATTTCCTTGATTTTTCAAAAATAGCAGATCTACAAGCTCATACTATGAGCTTGTATATCTGCTATTTTTGAATAGCCAAATAAATCTAAAGTGACACAGATGCGTTCCAGGTCTCAATGGGTTAAGAGGTGCACACACATCTAAACATTTTGACGGGTGCTGGATCAAACTAGATAAACTGTGAATAAAGGGAGAAGGTCCGCATGCACACCGCCTTGATGCCCCAAACATAATTTAATAAATAGAGCGGTCAATAAATAACAACGTTTCGGCCTATGTGGCCTTCGTCAGGTACGAAACGTTGTTATTCATTGACCGCTCTTTTTATTAAATTATGCTGGAATGGGAGCATCGAGTGCGCAGACCTTCTCCTTTTGTTCACAAACCAGATATAACATGATGACTGAGGCATGTAACATGAAACATGTACTGTACTGTATGCAAGGATGAGTAAGTTTTAAATGAACAGTCTCAGACAATTTAGATTCAGATTCAAGATCTTGAATCTACATTGACTGTGTAGGTTCGTGGTAGATGTATATCCTCAAAAGAACATTAAGATGTTTACAATGATGGATGCACCTGAATCCCCAAAAATACTCAATGAACAGAAGGACATTTCTAACGCTTTTCATTTCAAACTATTCCTTCTGCAGCCCCACGACCAGATGGGGATAAATGATTATTTCACTTTTAAAGAGTAGAGGGCTTTCCTAATTAAAATGTTTCACAGTTAGAAAGCAATCCGCCAAACACTGTTTCTAAAGAGTCATTTAAATAAGTGTGTGTGTGTGTGTGTGCGCGTCTGTCTGTCTGTCTGTCTGTCTGTGCGTGCGTGCGTGCGTGCGTGCGTGCGTGCGTGCGTGCGTGCGTGCGTGCGTGCGTGTGTATGCGTGCGTGCCTGTGTGTGAGAGAGTGAGATAACAAAAACAGAGGGCAACTCTTCGCTTACTATTGATTCCAAATACTGTATTAATACATCAGTTCCAAAAAGCAGAGGCAGAGAAAACCACACAGGTCAAAACCACTATTGACATCTTTCCAATTTCTACCAGCGAGGAAATAAACAGCAGTCACCACCACCAGGCACAAACCACTGCCAAACTCTGGCTGTCAGGTTGTGTGGTAAGATTGACAGACAGAATTTGGCAGTGGTGTCACATTGCATAATATGCACATCGCATAATATGCGCATCGCATAAAATGTCATATTTTTTGCAACTTTTCGCGTATTTTGCAACTTTTCGCATATTTCACATATTTCACGGATAAAACATTTTTTTTATCGCAAAATCAAGGATTTTTGCCCACACAATCAACGATTTTAGTCCGCATAATCAATTATTTTTGCCCAAGTTTTTCTGGGGGGTCTACTCTAGTTCATGCTCCCAGCCTCTTCACTAAATAAACCAACCAGACCACCATTCAGGGGTTTTTAAGTTTAAGTTGGTGGGTGACACCAACAGCTGACTTTACACATAGTCTCTCGCTTCTTCTCCACACCTCCAATAGACCAGTGGTTCCCAAACTGGGTCAAATTATTCTGGGGGGCCCAGTCCACAGATGATTAACATAATGTGTAACATTGTTTTCTCACTCAGCAGTAAACAAATCAACATACAGTATAAGAGTATACAGGGTATCTACACATTTATATTAGTTAATTATAAGTTATAATTGAATGACTTTTAAGACCTTTTTAATACCAAATTGTCAAATATTACGTAAGACAGAGGCAAACATTGTGAAACGCCTCACAGTGCGACGCGTTGTGAGAATGTAGTTTGGCTATTTTCACAATGTTTATCTGTGGTGATTATGTTGGGGGGGGGGGGGGGGGTCGCGGCCCCAAAAAGTTTGGGAACCCTTGCAATTATTGACCAGAGTTCAAACCCCCTCTGAGCAGGAGAAAAAGAGGATGCTCTCTCGCTCTCTCTCTCTCTCTCATATGAAGGGGAGAAAAGAGGGAGAGAGCAGAATGCCAACAGTGGATTCCTTTCATGCCAGGCTGGTGGATGAGGAGCTGGACATTCACCCTGCTCTGTTCCTCATGCTGTAGTGTACTCTGAATTAGAGTTCTCAACGGGCCTGAAAATTAAGGCCCAGGGCCCTAACTGGGCCGGCCCGAACAGGGCCGGAACAATTACCCAAATTTAGGCCCGAAAAACCCGAAAAAAGTCACGCATCCAACAAGCTTGAACTGAGCAGATTGGACCTTCCGTTCCAGAGATAATGGCCAAAACATCTTGAATGTTTTGATGTTTTTTGGCCATTTCCGTCAGTTTTCAGGCTAGGAAGGTCTGACGACGATGAACTACAGTAGATACCTGATACAGATACACTTTGAGCTGCATCCATCAAATCCACTGACATTTCCGTCTACCTTACCGTTCGGCTGCTAGGGGCGGTTGAAATTTCTTTCTTTTTTTCGGATCCCGAGGCTCGGCTCGGCCCGGCCAGACTAGAGCTACTCTGAATCTCACTCATCCTGCTCTGCTCCTCATGCTGGGGCTACTGTAGTGGAATTCACGGTCAATCAGTGATGAAATAAAAGGGTCAGAGTCAGTACTTAGAAGGTGGTGGTGTTGGTGCTTTAATACATTAGCGCAGGGGTCCTCAACAGGGGGTCCGTGACCCCTAGGGGGTACTCAGAGTTACTACAGGAGGGCCAACAAATCTTTGTGTGATATGATTTTTATGTTTTACATTAACCACTTGAACCCTAGCATCCCTATTCTGAGGAGAACTTTAGCCAAAAATAGCAGATCTACAAGCTCACAACACCTCGCAGCGCGAGGCGTTGTGAGCTTGTAGGTCTGCTATTTTTGGCAAAGAGATATAGGTGTAGAGGGGGAAAAGCAGACCAAGTAAAAAAAAAAGTTAATCTGAAACACAATTGTATACACTACAGAGGGGGTCCCTGCTTCATCTCTCTCTCAGCTAGGGGGTCCCCTGCATTAGCGGACAAGGGAGATGTACATTGAGTACTCACAGGCCTGTGGTACAGTCGTTCTGCCAGGAGCACATGGAATCAGACTCATGGTTATACTGTCATGTTACAAGGACAAGCTGTACCATAAACAAGGTCTATAGGAGAGACATCTTGGCTCTTACGTCATGTCAAATATAATGTATCATAGGGCACTGAGATGAATAACATAAGATGAACAACATAATGTACTGAAAATAAGGTTACATATAACCAATTATAATAACATAACATGATGTCTTCCTCACTGCTCTGAATCTCACTCAGCCTGGAGATGGACATTCATCCTGCTCTGCTCCTTATGCTGGAGCTACTCTGAATCTCCTCATGCTGTTGCTAGCCTGGGATCAATAACATTTTCGTGTTTCTGATCCGGTCGGAGCGGAAATAACTGATAAGTTATCAGGTGGCCGGAACCCACGACTAGTGCCGTGCACCTCCAAAATGATTCCCCTAGTTTAAAACTTGTTTAGTTTGGTATAATCGTTTCTTTTGGTATAATAATGGTTTGGTACGTACATTTTCTATTCTAACTCGTAGCGCGACAAGCGAGGCTAAACTAATTGATTCACATTATCTGGGGAACAAAAACAACCGGAACCAACCACCGGAACCACAATTATTTTTATTCCTTTTTTCCAAACCGGCTCACACGGCTAGTTTCAGCGAGGTTATGCTGTAGCAGGTATTGACTTCACGGTTTCCAGCGTCAGGCTAGTTGACCCTTGTTGATTCCCCTCGACTCCAGGATGAGTGAGATTCTTCAGTTTTATGTAAAGTACTTTGATAAGTGCTTCATAACTAAAGTATATCATCATCATCATCATCATCATCATTAATCAAGTGATTTCTGCAATGACGTCTACTACGATGCATGAAAACACATTCTCTGTGAGAGAACAGTTTGTCCACAATGTTCTTTTGAGTAAGAGCAAGTATATATACTATTCAAAACCACAGAAAAAGGTGTGCCTGGTGTCTCAGATATAATATGCTTCCTGTGAGAGCGAGGAGGACTGATATTAGAACCCGACCCCCGTCTTCTTGTCTTGCATTTCTCTCCTCTCTCTCTGCCCTTGGTTTCCTGTCTCTCTGCACTGAGCTATCAGAAATAAACCATACAAATGTGTGTGGGGGGAATAAATCATAAAAGAATGACAGAAAGATATCAGGCAACAACTGCTGCATAATAGCTGAGTCTCTCAGAACAGAGGCATTTATTCTGTTCCATTGTTTTTCATTCATGTTGTGTCTGAAAGTGTTTTAACCCATTCAAACCAGGAACGCATCTGTGTAACCACTTTATACATATTGTATACTTTGGCTATTCAAAAATTGCTTTTAGATCTGCTATTTTTGAAAAATCTTGAACATTTATACAAATATTTGAATATATATATTTAAAGGGAACATTTTTGACTCAAGTCTTTGCTTCTGGGGGTCCCTGGAACAAAATATTTTGAGATGGGGGTCTGTGGCCAAATACATATCTAAAAATATTTTCTAAATCCTAACAGTATGTTGCAAAATGACATGTGTTTGGCCGTGGACCCCCATCTCAAAATATGTTGTTCCAGGGACCCCCGGAAGCACAGATCGGAGTTAAAAATGTTTGCTTCAAAGATTTGCGGTTACAAGGGATAGACCACCATAAAGAAGGGGTAACAGCAAAAGGAAAAGATAGAACCATCGACCTATTCTGATTTTTAATCTTCTCCTTTGAGCACTATGCTAACAGCTATGGATTTAAGCTAATAGCCAAACACACCAGAGCCAATCCCTCGTTAAATAAAGATAATTGGAAAATGACTGCTGGCTTCCACTTCCACTGAAGCTCTGGGGTTCAGTCAATTTGTTAATTTAGATTCTGACTGAGGTTCTGCCATGACCTCACCTCACCCCACAGTGAACCCAACACAGCAACTTCTATGAATCCAAGCCATCGCGCGCGCGCACACACACACACACACACACACACACACACACACACACACACACACACACACACACACACACACACACACACACACACACACACACACACACACACACACACACACACACACACACACACACACACACACACACACACACACACAAGGAAGACATTCTGCCACTTAGAACAAATTGTAGGAATTCCACTGTTACGCTGACAATACGAAGCCCTACATACATTTTGGCCATTTGAAAATAGCAGATCTACAAGCTCACAATGCGTCGCGATGCGACGCATTGTGAGCTTGTAGATCGGCTATTTTCAAAATCATTTTATACATTTTTTGACATTACAAAACTTGTGAAATCGGACATTCTGCATAATGAGTACTTTCTCACGAGGTGAGAAAGGTCACAAGGTGTCCGACTGACTGACTTTAAGCTTTATTTTTTGGGGGGGATTATTTTAGCTTTAGCCCAGACTGTAGAAATAGGATAATACAGTCTGTCTGTAAACTGGTTCTGCTTCTCAAACATCAGTGTTCTAAACTTGGTGGTGTTTGGAACCTCCTGGGGAGAACCTGTACCTGTAAGATTGTCACACAGTGAACACTGTGACATTTGAAATATAAGGAAACGAATGAAGCAAGGGATAATTGTCAGCACGCTGGTCGTTGTTGAAAAATAACCCCCGACAGGATGATTAAACAGCAAGGCGGAGCCCCGAGGTGTTTAATCATCCTGAGGAGGGTTATTTTTAAACAATGACGAGCGCGCTGACAATTATCCCGCTTATTAAAAGGACTACTTAATAAATTAATAAATTGACCCAAAAGTAACAACAAAACAAAGTATTTCCTTGCTTAAGGCAATGAAAGTATTCCGTAAGTGTTGCTCTGGCCGTCCGCCCAACTCAACACGTTCGCCTCGGAAAACAAGGAAGTGTTGATCAAATAGAATACATTTGTGGTTATTGCATTGTCTGTTTCTCGCTTCAAATGTTTTCAAAAACATTCGTGAGAGCAACGTTTAGCTGTAAAAATGACATGGTGTGTTTGTTTACATGGCTGTCATGTTGGGTACAGCATAAAATTCAAGCAGCACAGCAGGTTCTCTGAGTCTTTGATTAGACAGAGGTCTGTTATTAAGCTCATCGTTATTAGCAAGAAATAACACACTGCTGAATTCAGCGATTCACCAATCAGAATCAAGCATTCAACCAAGCCGTGTAATAAATGGTCATACATTTGCCTCGCAAAGACTTACTGATATCAATGTGCTTAATAATATAACATCCTATCTTAAATGATCTTTCTTTGTCTAGAAGCCTTTTTACAGGCAATGAATTGCCTGTAAAAATGAATTTCCTCAAAGTTCAGCTAGAAATGGGCTACCTAAAGCAATACTGAAACAATGACTCTCCAAGCAAAACAAAGAATGAGCTACTGAAGCTAAATTTGGAAAGTTCCTGCCTCCTGGTAACATACACTCCTTATCGAGGAACACTGTGTGGACAAAATGGAACAAAAGAACAAGAGGGGAAGTGAGAGTGTGTGAGTTTAATCCAAATTAAAATGTCAAGAACCACAGTAACACTACTGACCTCAAAGTAAAAGTTAAAAGGTCTCCCTTTAGAAAACCAGAGAGTTTATTAAGCCATTAAGACCTGGAACGCATCTGTGTACTTTAGATTTCTTTGGCTATTCAAAAATAGCAGATATACAAGCTTGTAGATCTGCTATTTTTGAAAAATCGTGAAAAAATATTTTTTATATTTTTTTCAAAAAACTGTTAGGATTTAAAAAACATTTTTAAGAATCAACTCAGGTCTTAATGGGTTAAAAACAAGTTTAAATGGAGCCGGCAGACCCTACGGAAAGGCCGAAGAGCAGAACCCACTCTGGCACACCTAGCCAAACAACAATCTCAGAGCTGGCTAACGTAATTGCATGTCTCTCTTGCAAAGTCACCCTAGCCCCGGACAGAGTGAGCAATTCTACCAGCTGACTGGCTTTTTAAACTGGCACTTAAGGTATTTTAGTTGATCCCAGCAACAGCCTGTCTTCTTTGCTGGGACTCTGTCAATCTTTCTCCCTTTCTTGAGATTCATGTACGACACAGAATTTGTTAAAGGAGCATTTCACCCCTGGAAGAAACTGCAATCACTCAATGGTAATAGTATTTGTAGTAGATAACAGTAGCACAATTTAAAATTTGCACCCTATGGCCAGAAAAATAATGAAATCTGTGTGTTTGACTAGGTTTTGACTGGACTGCTTATTACTACAATGACCATAATGCTTTTGGTGCACTGCCCCTCCTTGTGGCAGGGGAGGTGCGGTGTGGGTGGGATCTCCAACAACAACGTTGAAACAGCATGGCAGTGTTGCCATGTCTGCTTATTATAAGCGGCTTCTTTCTAAAATGTAGTTGATATTTGGGCTTGTATCCAAATGTTTTGATTGTTGTTTAAACCAGTGGTTCTCAAAGATGTTCATGTATTTTTCCACGGACCCCGATCTGAAATTATATTTTGTGCCAGGAAGCCCCAACCAAATATGTGTTGTTAAACGATTAAAAAATACTCCACATTTTGCACTTTTTTCCCCTCAAGATTTTTTGGAAAATAGCAGATCTACAAGCTCACAATGGGTAACATCGCAACGTGTTGTGAGCTTGTAGATCGGCATTTTTCAAATATATAATATCCCATGTTAAAGTGCTCTTGGCTTAGTTATCTTCTTTTGGGCTTGTTTTCATAGACCTGGTTTCTTATTTCTTTCACAATATCTGGCAACACTGGAAGTCAGTTTGTTTACCATCTCCACGTTGTATTTGGATTCTTTCACGCTTGCGCTTGTGAAACACTACACAGGATTATTATTTCATGTCAACATTCAAGTACAACTATCAGAAGATGTAACTCAGGTAAAGTAATGCGTCACTCTTCAAATTTAACAAAAGGTCCGCGAACAAATGCGCAGTTTGGGCTGTTTTCTGTGTTCTGTTGTGTCTAAAATCTCTGCCAGGAGGGGGGTGGGGGGCTGTCCGCTGGCTGCATGACGCGTCGAGACAACATGTAGTGCGGAAAGGAATGATGTAACATCTCGTGACGTAAATAACGTCACGAGATGTTCGAAGATTACTATATATCTCAAAACACAGATCATTCACAAAAATAATAATAATTGAGTCCTAAACTTCATTACCATTGGGTCAGTTTCTTCCAGGGGTGAAATGTCCCTTTAACCATTTAAACCCTACAGCAAGGGTCTTCAACATTTTCAGGCCAAGGACCCCCTAGCTGAGAGAGAGATGAAGCAGGGACCCCCTCTATATTGTATAAAATTGTATTTCAGATAAACCTTTGCTGCCCTTTTCCCCCTATACACATACTGTATAACTCTTTGCCAAAAATAGCCGATCTACAAGCTCACAACGCCTCGCAGCGCGAGGCGTTGTGAGCTTGTAGATCTGCTATTTTTGGCTAAAGTTCTCCTCAGAAAAGGGATGCTAGGGTTGAAGTGGTTGATGTAAAAGGAAAAAATCCTATCACGCAAAGATTTGGCGGACCCCCTGTAGTAACTCTGAGGACCCCCTAGGGGTCCCCCTGTTGAAGACCCCTGCCCTACAGTATTTTCCCTCTACACACCAAATGCCTGATCAACAAGCCTGTGAGCTTGTTGATCTACTGTCAGGGACCCCCAAAATGATATGTTCGCTCATTATGCCCAGAAATGTGACGCTAGGGTTCATGTGGTTAGAAGAAGCCATACATTACAATTTGCATGACATGTATTGGATAAACTTCCAGCCTATGGGAGGATGGTGTGAATTACAATTATTTGAACACTTGAATTACTAGTAACTTAGAAGATTTGGAATATTATTACAAAACACACATTAACCACTTTAGCCCATATACTTTGGCTATTTGAAAACAGCCGATAAACAAGGTCATAATGAGTTGCGGCGCGTTGTGAGCGTGTATATCATCTGCTATTTTCAAAGGATTTTTTATACACGAGTACTTTTACTTTTGATACTTTAAGTATATTTTGATACCAACACTTTTGTACTCTTACTTAAGTAAAATTTTGAACACCGGACTTTTACTTGTAACAGTAGTATTTCTACATTGTGGTATTGATACTTTTACTTAAAGGGGCTACACCATGAATTAAAAAAATATATATTATATATAAATATTGCCCCCTAATACGTTTTAAACAGGTTGTAAGCCTAAAAAACATCCAGATATTTTTTTCTCACAATCTGACTGTCTGTCATTTCAAGCTTTTTCAGCTGCAATACCAAAACGTCCTATTGGGCAGGGGGGAGCTACTGAGCAATTCTGTCTGGCCATCATCAATGCAAAATCAGGGCAAGTGACATCACTTGCCCTGCCATTCTGAAATGGCCTGTTCAGACACGCCCATTCAGGAAATCCATGAAATGAGCATGAATGACTGAATGTTAAAAAAAAATATTTTTTGGGGTACAAGAGACACTGGGGAGCCCAAAAAATACTAAAAACCTGAAAAAAAATGAAATTCATGGTGTAGCCCCTTTAAGTAAAACACATGTCAGTACTCCTTCCACTAGTGTCCAGTCAGTCACATGACTAATACAAGTATTCCAAAACTGCGAGGTGGAGAATGATTCACATCTGCTCCTCAAGCCCTGGCATCCAGATGTTTGAGAACCCTGCCATCCAGATGTGTGAGGCCCAGTAGGGTCCTTTCTTTTTCCCAGAACTCTAAACGTTCTGGCTCTGTGACTGCTTGGCTCCTCTGACAGATATAGGCTTTTGGGATTTAAGTGTCTGTTCATCTTCTCTCTGGATCATCTTCTCTTGTTGTAAACGTCCCCCCTGCCCCCCCTACCCCTCCCCCTCCCCTTTCCTTCCTGCTGAATGCTTGAATAGTCATTTTTGACATCCTTCCTCTCTCTATCTCTCTCTGCCAGCATAATGTCCCAAACATACAGTAGAATATTTGCAAGATTCAACGTGAATGTATGTAAAACAATGGAATTTTAATATGCATTACTATAATGGTAAATGGTGCATTTATATAGCGCTTTTATCCAAAGCGCTATACATAGATTGAGCATTACATTCACCCATTCACACACACACATTCACACACCGACAGCAGAGGAAACCATGCAAGGCACCAACCTGCTCATCGGGAGCAGTTAGGGGTTCAGTGTCTTGCTCAAGGACACTTCGACACTAACTCTGGGGGAGCCCGGGATCGAACTGGGAACCTCACGCTTCCCATCCGGCTGCTCTACCCCTGAGCCACTGCCGCCCACGATAATAATAATATACTGTATAGATACCATACCAGTATAGGAAAAGCTGGCGATACTGCCTAAAATACTGATATCGGTATAGTGAGAATGCCAGTCTATGCCACAGTTGATGTTACACTACTGTTTTATATTAAAAAATATATATTTGTATGTGTTCCTATTTCAAGGACCCCCATAACTCTGAGAGGAACCAAATGGACCTTTGGTTTCATTTGTACACTCCCAGAGTAGCAGACCTGTAAGGGTCCATTTGGAACACACTGTTACCGATACGCAAGTTGTGGGTATCAGAAATGGGTATCAGGAAGGATAAGAATGTATCGGTGCATCTCTAAATAGTAATTATAAACTGTATTTGTACAGCACGTTTCAAAACAAGGTAATAAAAAAGAAAGTGCGCTAGAGAGAAGAGGATCATTATCAAACCGTCATGCTGCCAGACAGATAAATCTATTTATAAAGAGACACAGATGGCCAAGAGAGGTAATAAAAAGAAAGTGAAACAGGGGAGGGGAAGAGACAGAACAATGAGGACAGATACAATGACAGAAAGAAAGTCGATAAAATGGATTACACAGGTAAAACGTGGAAAGAGTGGCTCAAACAAGACCGATATAATAGCAAAACAAAGAGATATAATAAACGGATATAGGCTTCTGAAAGGCTTCCTCGTGAAAGCACGTTAATTATCAATGCTATAGCACAGGGGTCTTCAACGGTTTTCAGGCCAAGGACCCCCTAGCTGAGAGAGCAGGGACCCCCACTGCATGTTGTATCAAATTGTGTTGCAGATTAACTTTTTCATAGATTTCAGCTGGATTCATGTTTCAGATTGTTAACCCTCAATGTTTAGTCAACTTAACCGTTGGCTCTGTAGTTGGTCTGCTCGTTTTCCCTCTACACCGACTCTCCGAAAATAGCAGATCTGCAAGCTCACAACGCCTCGCAGCGCGAGGCGTTGTGAGCTTGTAGATCTGCTATTTTCGGCTAATGTTCCCCACCGCACAAAGATGTGGCGGACCCCCTGTAGTAACTCTGAGGAACCCCTAGGGGTCCCGGACCCCCTGTTGAAGACCCCTGCTATAGCATATCATTATTATTATTATGATTATTATGATGACATTCAGTAAAAACAGAACTATGACAGTGTTGGAGAACTTTGCTCACACTTTGAATGGTCGTTGTTAAGCCTCTGTCTGTCATCCAGTTTTGTGGACTGGACAGAACATAATTCTGGTCTAAGATCATATTCTGAATGATTCAGTGGAAGGATTTTCTTCTTATGATGAGAGTGAGTCAGTCAATGACTCTTATGATGAGAATGAGTCACTCAGTACAGTGGTTGTCAATGCCGTAAGAGATGAAAATTTGTTTTCGTGTCTTAGTGGCAACTGATAATTAACACTCTGACCGCCGGGCCCGTAGCCTACGGGCCGATAAATCCAACCGTAAAGTGCCGATCCCATAGCTGTGGTGCTTTTTCCTTTTTTCGAAAAAAAAAACTTTTCAATTTTCGACACGGACCATTTCATTGTAACACCACCGGAAAAAGAATTAATCGGGATCCGGTTTTGCCGATCCCGTCTGCCCTCGTTGTAATGACGAAACTGAAACCCTATTTTCTCCTTGTAGTTTTTTCTCCTCGGTGATCACTGTTTAACATAAACCGTTCTAACTACAACATGGCGCACCGTTTGAGCACTGCTCGAACCAGACAGATGTCCACGATGTAAACAAACAGTGCACAGCTCAATCTTACGGATTTTAACAAGGTCTATGGCGACGTGAAAAAAACAAAAAACAACAATAAAACGTTGGCACTGGTGAGTACATTATGAGATTAACCTCTGGCGGTCAATGTGTTAAACATGTTGTTGTTGCGGTCTAACTTTGTGTTTTTCGTGTATTAACGCCCTACTTGATCATACTACAGCGTCACACAAAAGCACCAAAAGTAGCAGATCTACAAGCTCTAAACGCAGCGCGAAGCGACACGTTTAGAGCTTGTGGATCTGCTACTTTTGCCGTTTTTGAATCGAATCCTGAAAATCTCTGTCTGTCCTGTGGTTTCCACCGGACAGAGACGTTATACAGTATGTGAGAAATTATTGGACACACACGCACACACACACACACACACACACACACACACACACACACACACACACACACACACACACACACACACACACACACACACACACACACACACACACACACACACACACACACACACACACACACACACACGGTTCGTGAAGCGATGCATCCCGGGCATACGGGAATAAATCTGATGTTTACGAAACGGGGTCGTTGCCATAGTGACCCTCCAGGACCTGTAAACTGTCTCTCTCTCGTCTCCGCTATGCTGATTTACACTAACTGGTGCCCAGGGCAAGAGGAGAGTCAGAGAGGGTAAGAGGAGGGGGGGTGAGTCACACATTGACTGAAGACCTCAGTCTGCACAACATCAGAGTCAGGTTATAAATCTCTCTGTCAGAGCGGAGGCAGCCAGCCAATCAAAGGGCATGCAGTGGAATTTGGGAGGCTTGTGCAAAAACTCAACTTGACGAGGTGTTCCCTGGAGACAAACACACTGACACTCTTTAATCCATTCAAGCCAGGAACGCATCTGTGTGTCATTTTTCGATTTCTTTGGCTATTCAAAAAATTGCAGATCTACAAGCTATGAACTGTGAAACTATGAAGCTATGAGCTATGAAAAATCGTGAAAATGTGTGCAAATCTTTGAACATAATATATAACTATGTTTTAAAGTGAACATTTCTAACTCCGATCTGTGCTTCTGGGGGTCCCTGGAACAACATATTTTGAGATGGGGGTCCACGGACAAATACATATCATTTTGGGGGTCCTCAACATGGACAAGTTGGAGCACCACTGATATAGCAACATACCGTTAGGATTTAGAAAACATTTTTAGATTATGTATTCGGCTGCGGACCCCTATCGCAAAATGTTTTGTTCCAGGGACCCCCAGAAGCAAAGATGTGAGTTACAAATGTTCGCTTTAAAAAATATGTATTCAAAGATTTGCACACATTTTCACGATTTAAAAAAGAAATAGCAGATCTACAAGCTCATAGCGCTATTTTCAAATAGCCAAAGTGTAAAATAATGCTTTTTAGCTCAAATAAAAATGACACAGATGCATTCCCGGTCTAAATGGGTTAAGAGTGAGGTAAGAAGAAGACGTTTTAAACGCCGTCTCCAGACTTCAGTATATGTTCAGTCAGTCACAGGAGAGCAGAGAGACAGTATATGTTCAGTATATGTTCAGTCAGACACAGGAGAGCAGAGACATGTATATGTTCAGTATATGTTCAGTCAGTCACAGGAGAGCAGACAGACAGTATGTTCAGTATATGTTCAGTCAGTCACAGGAGAGCAGAGAGACAGTATATGTTCAGTATATGTTCAGTCAGACACAGGAGAGCAGAGACATGTATATGTTCAGTATATGTTCAGTCAGTCACAGGAGAGCAGACAGACAGTATGTTCAGTATATGTTCAGTCAGTCACAGGAGAGCAGAGAGACAGTATATGTTCAGTATATGTTCAGTCAGACACAGGAGAGCAGAGACATGTATATGTTCAGTCAGTCACAGGAGAGCAGACAGACAGTATGTTCAGTATATGTTCAGTCAGACACAGGAGAGCAGACAGACAGTATGTTCAGTATATGTTCAGTCAGTCACAGGAGAGCAGACAGACAGTATGTTCAGTATATGTTCAGTCAGACACAGGAGAGCAGACAGACAGTATGTTCAGTATATGTTCAGTCAGTCACAGGAGAGCAGAGAGACAGACAGCCGGTTTCACTTCAGCATCATGTGTCAGAAAGGAGAACAAAAAAAAATGTCCGCTTCAGCACTTTGGCAAGTTTGGCTCGTGGATGATATATCCGCAATAAAAAGCACCAGCTATGCACAAACACACAAGACAAACCACACACACACACACACACAAAAACCTGCCATACAGTACATACAGGACTGAAGGCATAGCAGGGTTGGGCTGGGCACTCTGCAGCACAGCATGCATGAGTACTGCTACTTGGAACACACCCTTTTATTGTGTGTGTGTGTGTGTGTGTGTGTGTGTGTGTGTGTGTGTGTGTGTGTGTGTGTGTGTGTGTGTGTGTGTGTGTGTGTGTGTGTGTGTGTGTGTGTGTGTGTGTGTGTGTGTGTGTGTGTGTGTGTGTGTGTGTGTGTGTGTGTGTGTGTGTGTGGCCACTATAGGCAAGACAAAATGTGCCAATGGTTAATGACAGATCTAAGCCACACATGATTATATTTGGACAGAGAGAGAGAAGCCATGCCCAGATGTTCCAGCAAACTGGCACTCTCACTCTGTCTGTGTTCTTCTGTGAACACACACACACACACACACACACACACACACACACACACAGTAAGTACCGAGTTCCCACAGCACTCTGGTCCAAGAACACATGTTTTTTTATGAATGTTTTTCTGCAGACTAATGTGAAATGAAATGCAACAGAGCATCTTAATAGATAGCCTGGGATCCAGACTGCTTCACTACGCTCGGCGGATTTTTTCCCTCAGTCGCTATACACAGTCTGGAAAGCCTCCTATCTCCGTGCACAAACGGGAGAGAACGGCACGCGTCTTCCGATTGGTCTGTAGGGGAGGGGGGGCGGGACCAGTGTTGTCCAATGTAAAACTCGAGTCACTTCCTGACTTGCCTACAGTATGTAATTGAAATACAAATAGGAGGCTGGACAGACTGATAAGCGAAGTCAAATCAGTCGAACGTAGTGAATCGGGCAGGCTACTTAATAGAGGTCATCTATAAGATAAGCTCGTCTTTACAGTGGCAGCAGGACAACATCTGTTGTGGGGGTGGGGTGGGGGGGGTCGGTCACAAGGAGATAACCATGAGATGTGTATCGTCTGAAAACACATGTTGACCATTGGATTCAGGCCCACCTGGCTTAGTTTATTGTGCTAGAAAGCCCTGAACCTTAAACTCACAGATGTGTAACAGTGACTTTTCCTCGGCCAATATGGGTGTTTCACTGTTTTGCTCAAGTCTGCTCTGTTCCAGCAGAGCTGATTTCATAGTCCAGACAAACTAGATAATGTTGGACCTCAAAATCAAAGTAATTGTAACAGAATTCTTTTCTTCACAGACCATTTCTATGAAGTCACCAGAACAACATACTAAAAGTCCTAAGAAATCCTAGTTGCGGAAATATGTTTAATTGGCATCAATCCAAAATGGCCGCCAATTATTGTCAAAAAGCCATATAAAATGATGGTGAGTCAATGTCAATTAAAGATATTTCCGCAACTAGGATTTCTTCAGTCTCATGAGTCATCAAAGACAGAACTGACGAGGACATGTTGAAGGTCTCCTTTTCCATTCCTGGGTTTCTCGCTTGCGTTTGATTTGTCTGCTGGGAGCAGCCGGTCCAATTTTTAACACTCTTGTGTAGATGGACGGAGTCGAAACGCTTTGCTCCAGCCAGGAGACAGAAGATCGACATGGAGCGTCTGGCCCCCCTGTCTGTCTGTCTGTCTGTCCGTCCGTCTGTCCGTTTCTCAGGCCATTATCACAGCCAGAAGCCAGTGGTGGAAAAAGTACCACAATATCAAAAAAGTACAAAAGTATTGGTTGGCACCAAAATATACTTAAAGTATCAAAAGTAAAAGTACTAAAATGTTTGAAAATAGCAGATCTACAAGCTCACAACGCGTCGCAATGCGACGCGTTGTGACCTTGTAGATCGGCTATTTTCAAATAGCCCAGGAATAAAATAGGGCTAAAATGGTTAATGTATG
Organism: Gymnoscopelus microlampas; assembly: GCF_963454915.1. NCBI lineage: Eukaryota > Metazoa > Chordata > Actinopteri > Myctophiformes > Myctophidae > Gymnoscopelus > Gymnoscopelus microlampas. The sequence continues at coordinate 35,516,034 of NC_139959.1, read as the reverse complement.
TTTTATAATATAATAATGTATTCCTGCAAGGTAACTAGAAACTAAAGTTTTCAAATAATTGTAGTGGAGTAAAAGTACAACATTTGCCTCCGAGACGTAGTGGAGTAGAAGTGAAAGTACTGCAATTTGAAAATACTCCAGTAAAGTAAAAAATCACACCTGTGTGAAGGTAGCGGCGCCTTTGATACATTTTGTCATCAATAAGTGTTTATAATGTGTTTATAGCCACGTGTCACGTGAAGCTTGACCAATCACTTTGTTGACGTGTCTGACCAATCAGAACGTTGACGCAAAAGCCAGGTATAGAGGGCTACGGCTAGCGCCGCTAAAAATCACACCCAGTGTGAAGTGGGCGGTGTGTGGTCATCACAACATGACTCACTTTAAAAAAAGGACAAATGACTTTTTTTAAAGTCCATACTGCTATTCATAGGGCTGCACATGTGTCATGTGTTTCGCTAGCCAATCACAGTCCTGAATTTGCAAAGTCAGCCAATCACATTACAGTTAGTGGTGATGACACTAGCTGTAATGTGATTGGCTGACTTTGCAAAAGTATCGATTTGCATTAACAATGGAAGGGTTAGGGGGTATACAATGCGTTGTAGACTATTGGCCAATCACGGTGCAGGATTGGTCGGTGTCCAAAACTCACTTATAGGGGGCGGCTACACCGCCCCAAAAATACCTAAAGATTGTACTTAAGTACAGTACTTGAGTAAATGCACTTAGTTACTTTACACCACTGCAGGAGACAGAAGATCACGGAGCGTCTGTCTGTCTGTCTGTTTCTCAGGCCGTTATCATTATCACAGCCAGAAGCCCATCTGAAAAGATTCATCCATGGAAAAAGAAGGAAAAAAGGCCCAAAAGGCTGTCCAGGAACCCACTAAGTGGGAGCCCTTTTTCCCCCTTTTTCTCAGGATCAGTCAGCGTGAAACAGAAGAGTGTTTCTGGGCTTCCATCAGGCCAACTAAAGCCAAAGTGGCAGGTCAAGAAGAAGAGCCCCGTTGGGAGTTCTCTCTCTCTCCGTTCTCTTGGCAGCTTACAGTACATCGCTGAGCCCAGCCGCCCTCAGAAAACCAGATTCTTCTGGTAAGAGTCTTAACAACCCTCCCTGCAGCATGACGGTACAGCAGTGGAAGAGGAACACCTGCCAACTATTCATCTGAAGTGTGAAAACTTGGGACAGGCCTGTCACAATTATAATATAATCGCAATGATTTGAGATAATCACAATTATTTAATCGTCATAATCATTTCCATGTTGATAATTTTTCATATATTTTCAGACATTTCTTTTGTTTATATATATATATATTTTTTTTTTATCCCACAATTTTTGTAACCCATTTTTTCACCCAGTGCCAATTGCCTAAGCTTGTAATCCTGGGCGCTACTCTCCCTCTGCCAGCCTGGGGAGAGCCCCCAACCCACAGTGCCTAGAGAGCCTCCTAGTGTCGTCAACACCTGCTGCAACATCTAAACTAACTTGGCCTGGCATTGGCCCGACTGATGGTGTGGATTCACTCACATACTGTATGTCCCACGTGTGAGTGGATCCGCATTGTCGGTCTGGCTAGTGCCAGGATAACCCTAACCCCCTAATTAGCACCGTCTCTATCCCAAGAGACAATGGGGGCAGTAGCATGTCACTTGGACACAGGCCGGGGTCTGATCAGCCTCGGTCGGGGTCGCCTGGAAGAGGGTGTCTGTTGCAAGACCCCAAACACCCAGTGACTCCAGGAAACAACACTGATGATGTGTCCAAGTTTGTGCATCAGTTGATGTTTTATTAACCGTCATAATCGTGACAGCCCTAGGGACAGTCTTGCCTCTCTCCCATCAAAGGAAAGCAACATGAAAATAAGTCAGCTGATTTTGTTTGCCAACACAGTTAACACCTCGGTGGACTTGGGCCAACACATCTAACTATTGGCCCCTGGCCAGGACAGCCATCTGCTACATGAACACGTAAGTTCTTAAATATATATTTATATATACACAGCAGTACATGCATAGAGTTAACACCATATACACAGCACTTCCTGTTAGGAAGGAACACAATCAACCTTTCCACAACACAGCAGGCTGTGAGGTCATTCAGAGAATGACAGACACTGGGCTCACAAACAGAAATAGAGCCATTACATTACACTACATATTTCCTCTCCTCTCCTCTTTGCATGAAAGGAAACATTACGTCAAATCTTAAACAGGAGGTTGTTGGTCATCGACAAACTTTTAAAAACATTTGTATGTAAAAACAGTGTTTTTTTATAACAGTGTTTCCCAAACACTGGGTCGGGACCCATTTGTGGGTCATGGACAAATTGTTATCGTTCAGGAGTAAATATAAAAAGTATTTTTTTCCTACAATTTTTAAAAAAATATTTCATTAGATTAATGAAAAAAAAGGGAAGTATTAAATTTTCAGAGATTACAAGAATGTAAAAAAAAATCATATACAGGTTTGAAAAAATAAAGAAACTTTTAAGGAGTAGTCTAGTGAAAGTAGCGCACCACAAGTCGCAATAGCTTGTAGACCGGCTATTTTCACTAGTTTGGGTCCCGGGGAGACATCGAATTCCTCTTTTGGGTTTCGGGCTAAAACGTTTGGGAACCCCTGGTTTAGCACCTGCCACCATGACACCATCATCCTCATCATCATCATCGTCCACTGTGAGGAAGAGGGACAGATGACTGGACCTAAGTGCGAGGGGTTGGAAAGAATGCACCATGGTAATGACCATGACGTTCTGCAGTGGGACATAAGTGACTGGAGAGAGAGGTCTAGGGTTGAGGATTGGGTTGGGGTGTGGTGGGGTGTGGTGTGGGGGGGGGGGGGGGACACACCACAGAGCCGAAGTAGGAAGCTGATGATTCAGTTGAAAAACTCCACCCTCCCTCCTAACCTCTCTCCCTCCATACATACATACATTCATCAATCAGACAGAGAGAGTATGGCAATTTGCAACAAAAAAAATCCCTCTTTATGTATGCAGCAAAGCTACGTTTTTTTGCTGAGCAAGCTCTGGCTCCTTTGCCGTGCTGCCTGCCACACACACACACACACACACACACACAATTACAATTATGCACAGGAAATGCACAACAACACTGTAAGCCCACAGTGGGCTAGCGTTAGCCACACAGGGTACAACAATAGCACAATGGCTACACTGGTTGAGTAGAGGAACCGGATCCAAGATTGAGGAACCCGGAATCGCTTCCATCACATTTGGAACCGTTTCCAGGACCGGTTTCATGACACTGTGTCAGAGCTGGTTATGTGGACTTCACGTCTGATATGCAATTACAATACCAGTGGTTCTCTAACGTTTTAATTTCAATGACCGTAATAACTCTGAGAGTGTACAAATGGAACCAAATGGACCTGTAAGGGTCCATTTGAAACCCCCCAGTCGGCTATTAGACGTCCGTCTAAAACAGTGAGTTTTCTCAAGGTTTGGCTTAGCCTAGACATTGATTAGCTGTTTTTTAAGCATCTATATAGACCGTCTATATATAGCCGTTGAAATATGTTTCAACGTCTAGGCTTAGCCTAGACGTTGAAAAAACTTTCACTGTTAGACCAGTTATAACCCGGTTTTAGCCTAGCCGTTTAGTCGTATTTTAGACGTCTAATAGCCCAAAAAATGCTCAGTGGGACCCCCCCATAAGAATTATTAAAGGGAACCGTAAAGGAATCAAACCGTTAAGAATCGCTAGGGAACAGGAATGGTTAAAAACCCTAAAGTTTAGGGATTTTAACCATTCCGGTTCCCTAGCAATCGTTTAGGGCCAAAAGGATTCCAACCCTATGGTTGACAGCCTTGCTGCACAAAGTGCACCTAGTCGGCAGTTAGAGCTGCCTTTTTCCTGTGACAAATCCACCTCTCCATCCAGTCCAGCCTGCAGGCCACTAGCTGTGGTGGTGGAGTGAGTGGACCACACAAAGTCCTGGCCGGTGGCCACACAGACAGACCTGCACCGTACTCTACCCCCCACTGACACTGGGAAGCTACAAGCTAAATGCAAAGCAGGGAGTTGAAATGCCCAGTTTTCTTTTTTTTTGCTAAATGCAAAAGCCAAGCTCTGGATGAAAATAAACACAGTGGCTCCTTTAATACGCGCACATAAGATGGGCAGAGAGAGGGACAGACCACCATGCTGAGACAGGAGGGACAGAAAGAAACAGAGGCAAGCTTCTGGAATCAGCAGGAAACACTGCGCGCGCACGCGCGCCACACACACACACACACACACACACACACACACACACACACACACACACACACACACACACACACACACACACACACACACACACACACACACACACACACACACACACACACACACACACACACACACACACACACACACACACACACACACACACACACACACACAGGCTTCATTTCCTGTTTGGAGGAATGCCATTGCTCCTTGGTGGGAGGTCAAAAAGCCAACAATGCAGCATACAGACAGACAGACAGACAGACAGTGTGGTGTCTCATCGTGTATCCCAGCCACAATACAACTTACTATGTCCTGTCTAACATGTTCATTTGGACAGTTTTTTAATTTATGTTCCTTATTGTACATAATTGTATGTTTTTCTATGGACCATGAGTCTGCAATAAAGATATAAATAAAACCTAATATAGACACATACTAGACCAATATCCTGTGAATGCATAACAATAAACCTATACACCTGCTATTTCCTCCTAGTCAAGAAATCACACTTATTAACACAAGATAGTGAAATTGTTTTTTTAAACAGGACAACTACTGGAACAAACTACAAATTGGCAAATAGCCTCAAAAAATAAATGCAGCATTTGTTTAACCTCCCCCCCCCCCAGTCTTCAGATGTAACATCAGTATTTATTTAGTCCTGGGGGAGCCGTTTAGTTTACAGTAGAGTTGTCAGTGTGTATCAGCTGGTTTGTGTTATCCAGTGGGTCATTGTGCCACTTCATCACAGTGATGTGTAGTCACTGGGTTCAGTAAAGCTGGCACACTCACAGTGTATAACTATAGCATAGCATTGAATGGAGTTAAGAGAGGTGATTTACAGTGTTTAAGCAGCACTATGTCACTTTTTAACAACTATATATAGCATATTATGTCCCACAAAATGATAAAGTTACATGTTTAAGCAATAACAATCATCTTTCCATAAATGTATAGACTTCACCACGGGGGCTCCCTGCTAGGGGCTTGACTGTATTACTGTGTATAGGGGAGACAATGAGTTTGCCAAGGGACCATGGCAGAACTGCCAGTCAAAGCGACGCACATAGCACATCATAGCACATCCTCACCGGACGTGCTTGCAGAAACTCTTATGAAGTCAAAGACGTTGGCTAGCATGTTATTTTATTTGTGTCCAAAGTGGCCACTGATGATAACTGCATAGTGCTGCTTCAAACTACTATACGACTATAGTGTTGTAAAGTTGTTGTTTTTCCACAATCAGACCAGTCCACATTCCCTCTCTGTTCTTCTTTAGTTTCATTGCACTGTTTAACAGACAGTATTGTAAAAGACAGGGAGTTCCAGGGAAAAAAAGAAAAGAAACCCAAAAACGACCTGAAGTTCACTTGTATATTTTATAGTTGTTTGGTGGGACCAAATCATTTTCAGATTAATACATTTTTAGACTGTAGGATATCTAGTATTGTCTAAAAACCTAACATTACATTATAATCTCCTCATAAACATATTCAAATTGGCACAAAAAAAACAAGACACAGGAAGCTCTTTTCTGTTGCAGTTTCATTTGATGAAATCATTTCTGATTTCAGAGTATTTTAAAGCGTTCCATTGTCTTAAAGTCCAGGCTAAATGTTTTTTGCTGACTGGAGTTTCCCCTCAATTGTTTCCTGTGAGTGACTCACAGCTTCCCCTTGACTGACACATCTGTCATAAGACACAGATGTGGATACAACTGGTCACTTGCAGCTACAACGTACTACTATGGGAGCCTAGAACAGTGGTTCTCAAACTTTTTCAAGTCAAGGACCCCCACATGTATATGCATTTGACCACGGATCCCCATCTGAAAATATTTTGTGCCAGGAACTCCCAGAATGAAATATTTAGAAATCTTCCAAATATTCTTTTCAAATATTTTCAAAAGTAGCAAGCTCACAGAGCATCATTTCGTGCTGCGCTGCGAGCTTGTACATCTGCAATTATTTTTAGTATTTAAAAAATATATTTTGGAAAAATGTGTGGTTGACTGGTCGTTACAAAATCCCAAGTCACACCCATGTCTCATGTCACACTGGGTAGGGTGACCAGACGTCACGGTTTGGCCAGGATTGTCCCGGTTTCAAGCTGTGTGTCTCTAAAACACTTATGTGTCCCGGTTTTCAACCTTCACTACAAAATTGTCCCCGTTTTTGCCAGAATCAAAATAATAATAGTTGTTTTCAGCGGTTGCATAGATGTTGCATCATGTTCTTTTCATGTAAACATGCTCACCTACTGTAAACCAATCAGAAAACAAAAACATGAACAAATGCATTGCGTGCCTGAATTCTACGCTGAGGCTGATGTTTGTCAATCAGTCGCTGCCTGTATGCAACACCTATGGACGGTGCACGTGCATGAGCGTTCGAGAATGGGCGCACACGGCAAATGTGCGCATTGATTTAACCCATTAAGACCTGGAACTGTGTCATTTTTTGATTTGAGCTAAAAAGCATTATTTTGCACTTTGGCTAGTGCAAAATGTGAGAATGTGTGCAAATCTTCTGAATATATATATTTTTAAAGCGAACATTTTTAACTCAAATCTTTGCTTCTGGGGGTCCCTGGAACAAAATATTTTGATGGGGGTCCGCGGCCAAATGCATATCATTTTGGTTTGGCTTCAGGTCTCAATGGGTTAAGGGTCCCGGTTTGAGGGGCTGAATATTTGGTCACCCTATGATTGCCTACATCGCCCATTCAATGGTCTGATATAATAATGATAATGTAATGATAATAGCATCCGAATCAGGTGATGTTTGGGAACCACTGGTCTAGAGACACTATCTTGACCCAGACCGCATATTCATCACATACTGTATAAGAGTACTTTTTATGTTATTAGCCGTGTGTGTGTGTGTGTGTGTGTGTACACGTCGCTCTTCACCGGTCTCTCTCTACATCAGGGGTTCTCAAAGTGGGGTCCGGGGACCCCCAGGGGTACCTGAGGGGGTTCCAGGGGGTCCCCAGCTAAATGATAGATTAGGCACCAAATGGACCCTTATGGGTCTGTAACATTTGTACACTCTCAGAGTTAAATTGACATAGATTTTACGATATAAATTGCGGTCCAAGTGATAGAAATGCCATTAAATGGGGGTCTGTAGCCCTAATGCATGTCAAACTGGGGGTCCTTGAAATTGAAATGGTTGAGTCACTACTAGAGCCGTAAAAATCTTCTCTTATGGGGGTCCCTGGCATATCTTTTGAAATGGGGGTCCGTGGGCTAATAAGTGTCAATTTGGGGGTCCTTGACATGAAAAAGTTTGAGAACCACTGCTCTACATGCATGCAAGTTCTCTCTCTCCCTCCTTCTAGCCATGCCTCTCTCTCTCCTTCTAGCTATGCCTCTCTCTCTCTCTCTCCTTCTAGCCATGCCTCTCTCTCTCTCTCTCTCTCCTTCTAGCTATGCCTCTCTCTCTCTCTCTCTCTCCTTCTAGCCATGCCTCTCTCTTTCTCTCAGCATCACAGAGAGAGAGAGAAGGGTTCTCAATGCGGGGGCACTTTTTCTTCTTCCGCTGGTCAGACAAAGCGCTCCCTGTTCCACCGCTTGTTAGCAGCCACTTCACACACAGCTACAAGGTGGAAGCCCGGCAAGTCCCTTCCATTCTCCCTGTATCCAGTGAGTCCTCAGGGTGGCCAGATTTGTGTGAGAGTGTGAGAGAAATAAGCAACCAGGTCTAGGAAAACAAGCCCAAAAGAAGCTAACTTATATACTGTAAATGTTGGCTTGGATCGAAAATAGACAATCTACAAGGTATTTGAAATTGAAGCTATTTGGCTATTTGAAAATAGCCGAGCTACAAGCTCACAACGCGTCGCGTTGTGAGCTTGGTATGGGAGCTCCCCGTCACAAAACATTTTCAGATGGGGGTGTTAGGGACAAATACATATTCATTTGGGGAGTGCATGATATGAAAATATTTGATAACCACTGGTCTAAATAATAATTTAAAAAAAAGTGGAAGCAAGCTCCAATACGCAACTACAACGCTTTAGAAACAAGCCCAAAACAACCGCATCAAACAATATTTACAAGCAAGCTATACAGGTGGAAAAAGCCCAAAGTCGCTTACAATAAGCGGACATGGCAACACTGCCCCCAGTCCTCCTGGCCTCTCCACAGAGAGACCAGGCAGCTGGATGTGAGAATAAAAACAGAAACACACAACACACCACACACCACCACCTGTACATTACAAACACACCACGTCACCTCCATGCGCTGAGAACCTTCGACAAGCAGTGAATACCAAACAATATTGTAATAAAGTCCTCCCCCAACCCCCATTTCTTCTTTTAGCCTGGTGGTAAAGCCTCCAGGTTGGAGGAATTCACATTTCATTTTCATTCCGAATTACCAGGCTACATTTCTTTCGGTCTCTCTCTGAATTCACTTAATCAAATCATAACTAAGCTACACACAATTCACTTATTAACCCATTAAGACCGGGAACAGGTCTGTGTCATTTTTAGATGTCTTTAGCTATTCAAAAATAGCAGATATACAAGCTCGTAGCGCGGCACCGAGTGCCGCGCTACGAGCTTGTAGATCTGCTATTTTTGATAAATTGTGAAAAATTGTGAAAATCTTTGAATATATATGTTTTTTTAAGCGTTAGGATTTAGGAAAAAAAATGTTTTAATTGGCCTCAAGTCTTAATGTGATAATTGTGACAGGCCTATTTACCAGGCTACATTTCTTTCTGTCTCTCTGAATTCACTAAATCAAATCATAACTAAGCTGCACACAATTAACTTATTAAAGAACAATAGACAAAATTGCATCATCATCATCATGACCACGTGGTGAAGTCATCCGCTATTGTGGAGACATTTTTACTAAGCCCCCCCCACACACACACACACACACACACACACACACACACACACACACACACACACAAACGTGTCCAGAAATGAACAGTCCACTCCCTCTCTCCCTCCCTCCCTCACATGTCCAGAAACACAGGATGTGTTGCATTACGGAGCCATCTGACAGGGAGGGAGGATGTTAGTGATTCCATTCCAGTCACACAGATACCGCTCCGTATAGCCACACCCTATAACCAGCAGCGCTAGCGCTAACCCCACAGCATGCTGCAGGCAGAGCAACGTAAACTGCTCTGATGCCACAGCTATAGGCCTGCTCTCCACTCTCTCTCTCTCTCCACACAGCTGCTAGCTGACACACTAATGTAAGAGAGAGAGAGAGTTAGGTCATGATCCGTTTGCCTGATTTATACTGGTCGGTGCACCTAAAATAGCCGATCTATAAGCCGTGACGCGTTGTTGTGAGGTTGTAAGATCTGCTACTTCCACGGTGCGACACTGTGGCACGGGATTAATGTGGTGATGGAAGGACACAGGCTGAAGAGAGAGACATATCATATTGTTTGCTGTCAGGGAGAAGCCTCTTATCTCCATGTTCTAACTCATTGGACCCAGGGGTCCTTGGGGGAGTTCCAGGGGGTCCCCAGCTAAATGGTGGATAGTGCCTCTTATCTCCATGTTCTAACTCATTGGACCCAGGGGTCCTTGGGAGAGTTCCAGGGGGTCCCCAGCTAAATGGTGGATAGTTAGGAATCAAATGGACCCTTATGGGTCTGTAACTCTATGAGAGTGTACAAATGGAACCAAATGGACCCTAACGGGTCCATTTGGTTCCATTTGTACACTCTCTGAGTTAAATTAACATTGATTTTACGATATTAGTCAGGGTCCCAGAGATAGAAATGTCATTAAATGGGGGTCCGTAGCCTAATGCATGTCAAACTGGGGGGTCCTTGAAATTAAAATGGTTTAGAATCACTGCTAGAGCCGTAAAAATCTCCTTTTATGGGGGTCCCTGGCTTATCTTTTCAAATGGGGGTCCGCGGGCTAATAAGTGTCAATTTGGGGGTCCATGACATGAACAAGTTTGAGAACCACTGTTCTAACTTTTTGTGTTTTTATCGTAAATTAACTCCCTACTTGTTCACACACTACAGCGTCACACAGAAGCATCAAAAGCAGCAGATCTACAAGCTCAAAACGCTTGTCGATCTGCTACTTTTGATGAAAAGTAACAGCTTTGGACATAATATGAGGTTTCCACCCGACAAGAGATGATATTAGAGGACAGGAAAAACTGTTTTATATCTCTCTCTGGGAAGACATTTTTGTTCTTTTTTTTTATCTCAATGGAACTTACCATGCTTAACCCATTCAATCCGGGAAGGCATCTGTGTCATTTTAAGATTTCTTTGGCTATTTTTCAAAAATCTTGAAACTTTGAATATAATATATGTTTTTAATTGAACATTTTTAACTCCCGAGTGCGATCTTTGCTTCGGGGGGGGTCCCTGGAACAACATATTTTCGGATGGGGGTCCGTGGCCAAATACGTATAATTTTGGGGGTCCTTGACATGAAAAAGTTGGATCACCACTGATATAGCCTTTTTTTTTTTTTTTTAACTGTTTGTAGAATATTCAAAGATTTGCACCAATTTTCACGATTTTTCAAAATCAATCAAAATTGCAGATCTACAAGCTTGTAGATCTGCTATTTTTGAATAGCCAAATAAATCTAAAAATGACACAGATGCATTCCCGGATTGAATGGGTTAAAGTAAATAAGAAATAAACGATATTTTCCCAACTGTAACAAAACACGATACTGTAAGAACAAACGGAAAAACACTGCAGGCCCTTTGCAGCGTTTCCTCTGCATTTCCTATTCAGCGGAAAAGGCAAGCCCTTACACTAACCTCTCTGGGGCTCTATACTACTAATCTCCTATCCAGAGCGGCGTGCGTGCGCGCGCGCGTGCGCGGGTGTGCGTGTGTGTGTGTGAGTCTGATAATGATCCGACTCTGCAACAGGACAGTGGAGGGCCATAAAACACCCACGAGCTCCGGGAGTTCATAACCATCCCTCTCAATTATTAACTGAGACAGCCGTGCTTTGTTATGGGCCAACACTCTGCCGCCCATCTTGTCTATTATATCTACAACTAATTTACTACACAGTAAAACGTTTTATCTACAACTACTACACTGTCAAATCCTCAGTGGAGCCTGACTGACTCATTCCAAAATTGTTGAGTCCAATGCCGAACCCGATTTTGGAAGAGTTCTGGACTACCGATTACCAATTTTGACCGAAAAGTTGCAATGCAATATTTTCTAATATGAAAAAAGATTTGATTATATTTTGCATTTAAGAACATTTCACTATAATTGTATTTAAACACATTAAACAAAATAGGGACGGAAAGGTTGAAAGTGGTAAAACATCTGAGCACATTCGTATGCATAGTCAAATATTGACCGATATATTGGTCAGACCGATATATTTATATATCGGTCGGGTCCTAATCCTGAGTGTGACTCAAGAGTTAACACTTACGGGTCAATTTTTACGCCCTCAAGAGTTAAAGGAGTAGTTCACCCCAAAAAGTACTTATTTTCTATCAATTACACACCCCATGAAGTATTGAATTCATGATCTCTCCGGTAGGAGTTTCCTACTGGATACATTAGCATCTTCCCGCCAGTCATCAAATTATTGGCTCAGGAATGCGACAAAAAATAAAACATCTTCATGAATTCAAGGCTTCATGGAGTGTGTAATTGATAGAAAATAAGTAGTTTTTGGGTGAACTATTCCTTTAACTATTCAATAGCACATCAGGCCGTTTATGACTGTAAAGAACATGGGAGGGATGGTTCCTGGTTGGTTATCCATGCATCGCCTGCAGACAAAACCCTTCACATCTCCCTGGGGGGTCAGAGGGGGCAGAGAGACAAGCAGTGCTAAACAGAGACAGATCCGGTTGTTCTAATCTTGGCATGAGAAGATATCAAAGACAGGCAATGTTCTTCATGTGGCAACTTCCAGTAGCCTTCATGTTCCTACTTACTTGAGAATCAGTGGTGGAAAAAGTACTCAAATGTTAGTAAAAGTATCAATACTGCAATCTAGAAATATGAGTAAAAGTCCGGAATTCATAATTTACTTGAGTGAAAGTACAAAAGTATTGGTATCAAAATGTACTTAAGGTACCGAAAGTACTCATTCTCACTCACTGCAGAAGGTCCCAGTTCACAAGTTTTGAAATGTATACAAATCTTTTGAAAATAGCAGATCTACAAGCTCACAATGCGTCGCATCGCGACGCATTGTGAGCTTGTAGATCTTTTCAAATGGCCAAAATGTATATTGGGCTGAAGTGGTTAACGTACAGTATGTTTTTTTGTAATAATCAAACTCTACATAGTAACTAGAGTTTTCAAATAATTATAGTGCATTGAAAGTATAATATTTGTCTCTAATATGTAGTGGAGTAGATGTAAAAGTACTGAAAATTGGAAATTGACCTCAAAATTGTACTTAAGTACAGTATTTGAGTAGATGTACTTAGTAACTTTACACCACTGCTTACTTGAGAATTCCGTTCTGCACAGAACAGTTTTCTTACATTTTCTGTCAAGAAAAAAAACTCGGACCACCACCAATGCGGCAAAAGCAATCCAGTTCTTTATTGAACTAACCTGGCCCTATACAAAGCCTCTTACAGTCATCTACCACATCGTCATGGTGACGGAAAGTACACAGTGAATGGAATGACACAGACTGTAGAATTCCACACACACACACACACACACACACACACACACACACACACACACACACACACACACACACACACACACACACACACACACACACACACACACACACACACACACACACACACACACACACACACACACACACACACACACACACACACACACACACAAACACACACACACACACACACACACACACACGGCATGAGAGAACCGGGAATAGAATAGCCGGGAATGCATTGTAGGGAAATTGTCAAGCAGTGTAACGTTCCATTATAAAGTAAAGCCATGAAGGTTTTTTAATACACTGCACTGGCTCACTTTGCTGATACAAAGTTGCCGTTCTGTCTGTGTTTCACAGGATTGTCTGGGTCTAGAGGAGGGTTGTCATGGAGACGGGAGGCCGTGGGGTGAGATAGGTATATATCGACTGAATGTTGTCTGTCAGAATATATATTGACTCACTCCATATCTTTGAAGGAGAGAATATTTGCTTTCACGGTTCTCAGCCTCTCTCTCTATCTATCGTGATTTCACTTCTGCTTTCACTGTCATTTTAGCTATAAATAAATACATAGCGACATACGTTTTTCAGAAAACTCTTAGAATTAGAACAGTGGTTTAGAACAGTGGTTCTCAAAAATAGCAGATATACAAGCTCACAGCGCATCACTTCATGCTGAGCTGCAAGCTTGTACATCCACTATTTTTGGAAATATTTGAAAAATTGTGTTAATTTTTTTTTAATCTTTTTTTTTAAACACACATCTTTTTTTCTGGGGTCCCTGGCAGATAACATTTTCAGATGGGGTGCACCCACGGCCAAATATAAATATAATTTTGGGGGTCCTTGTGGCATGAAACAGTTTGAGAACTATTGACTTAGAAGGCATTTGTAGAATCAGCCTCATGTCTTAATGGGTTAAAGTTTAAACAACCTCCGTCTTCTATTCTCTCACGCTTTCCTTGCCAATTCTCTGGATTGCTCTCTCTCTCTCCCTCTCTCTCTCTCTACTATATTCTCACTCTTTCCCTTCTCTCCATTAGGCCCATTAACCCTCCCATTCAGCCTGAAATCATGACCTTGAGTTTATCTTCAAAACATTTCAAGCATTCTTTGCACCACTCTGCCTGAGAGAGACAGAAACACAGAAACACATACAATGTTTAGTTACTTTTACTTTACTGGTGTATTTCCAGTTTTCAACACTTCTACTCCACTACATCTCAGAGGCAAATATTGTACTTTTACTCCACTAAAATGATTTGAAAACTTTAGTTACTAGTTACTTTGCAGATATAAATTATTACATTATAAAACATACATTAAACACTTTAGCCCTATTTTATACATAGGCTATTTGAAAATAGCCGATCTACAAGCTCACAACGCGTCGCATCACGACGCGTTGTGAGCTTGTAGATCTGCTATTTTCAAACATTTTAGCACTTTTACTTTTGGTACTTTAAGTATAATTTGATGCCAATACTTTTGTACTTTTACTCAAGTAACATTTTGAACACAGGCCTTTTAATTGTAACAGGGTATTTCTTATATTGTGGTATTGCTACTTTTACTTAAGTAAAATATCTGAGTACTTCTACCACGACTCTGCCTAAAGAGACAGAAACACAGTGAGTGAGCAGACATGGGGACAAACAAGAAGCCTCAACTAAAGGCTCAAAGAACGACTCTTCTCTGGCCGTTTTAAACAAACCAACAGTCTATTAGTTCATAATCCCAGCTGTCAACAACAAACGCCCCTAACATGGTACCAAGTCACGACTTGCCAAAGACTGGACATGTTTGACTGCCGGCTGCGCCCCTCCCAAATATGGGACTGTTACTGTATGCATGCTTTATGGAACAACAACGCTCCCAACTATGGGACTGTTATGCATGCTTATGGAACAGCAAACGCTTAAAAATGTCTTAACTCATTGAGTGCTTTTTGGGGAAAGAAAGTAAAAAAACTTTCAGAAACGTTCAGAACCCAAGATATCATCATTTGAAGATTTGCTGCTCCATTCACTTCTTGTTTAACTTATTACTGAAAAAGGCTGTATTCTGTATTTTTCAATGTTATTATGTTATTTTCAAAAGGCAGACAATTAATGTCAACACAGTCCAATGACCTCGTTGACGTTTGTGAAACCACACAGTGCAACCCTCAGTGATTAGCACCCATCAGGGGATCGATTATACTGGAGATAAATATTCTGTGACTACTTGAAAAAGGTATTGAAAAATAAAATTGGAAAATTGCTGGTACAGTTCACAATTATTTTTTTATTTCATTGGCACTGAATGAGTTAAAAGTCCTTACATTGTCACTTCACTCATAACCCACAGGGGTTATGAGGTTGAGAACCACTGTTCTAAGCTACGAGTTCTAAGCCGTCTGCAGTGCGTTTGTGTGATCTGATAGTCTGAGCCCTTAACCACTTCATTGGATTTACCTGCACATGGCAGAGGTCATCGCGTGCAGAGTGACGTTGTGAGCTTGTAGATCTGCTATTTCCGGCATGCAACCAAGTGTAAAATCAGCCATTACGACGCCATCAAGGCACAGATAAAATACATTTTAGTAAACTGTGTGTGTGTGTAGTAGTAGTCAGCATCAGGTTATTGAGTTAACTTAATGTTTTACTATCCATCTATACTTGTGTGTGTGTCATTTCTGAGGACCGAGAAGAGACAGAGGCACAAAAGACAAGACAACCAGTCTTTCAGACAAACACACACACTGTGTGTGTGTGTGTGTGTGTGTGTGTGTGTGTGTGTGTGTGTGTGTGTGTGTGTGTGTGTGTGTGTGTGTTACTACTACTACTAACAGCTAATAAAAAGCCCTGTGGTGACTACAGACAGACGGCCTCGCTGTGACTGCGACCCAAATAGAAATAAAGTGTCCATGGGAGAGAGGGAACAAACGCCTCGGCATACAGAGAAGTGAGAAATGTGGGGCACCAACCATTCTGAACAGCTGTGGGGGTCTGTGGTACGAGCAATATAGACGCCATGTTGAATGCTTTGCTGTGTGCGTGTGCGTGCGTGCGTGCGTGCGTGCGTGCGTGCGTGCGTGCGTGCGTGCGTGCGTGCGTGCGTGCGTGCGTGCGTGCGTGCGTGCGTGCGTGCGTGCGTGCGTGCGTGCGTGCGTGCGTGCGTGCGTGCGTGCGTGCGTGCGTGCGTGCGTGTGTGTGTTTGAACATATAAAAGGTGTTTCCGTGAGAATCAGTGGCACAATAAAATTCAGTGTTAGTTTAACTCTCAAGAGTACAATGATTAATTGCCCCGTCCAATTTATGTTTACTAAACCTAAATGCCAAACAGAAATAAAATTGTTATGTTCCAATGTTACATGGAAAAACACAATTAAATTGTTAAAGGAATAGTTCACCCAAAAAAATACTTATTTTCTATCACTTGCACACCCCATGAAGCATTGAATTCATGGAGATTTTTTTTGTTTTGTCGCATTCCTAAGACAATAATTTGATGACCGGGATTTCTGGTAGGAGACTCAAAGAGTCTCCTTTGTGCCATCTTTCCACCGGTGAATTATTGTCTCAGAAATGCGACAAAAACTAAAAAATCTCCATGAATTCAATGCTTCGTGGGGTGTGCAATTGATGGAAAATAAGTAATTTTTTTCACCCAAATTTCTTTTGGGTGAAAAACTACTCCTTTAAATCTAAATTATTTGTGTGACTGTTAATCGTCACAATAAGTAAAAGGTTCTGATTTGCGACATCCCTGGGTGGGTGCGGTCAGTGGGTGTGTGGGCGTGGCTGTGCTCCTGACCTGTGAGATGTGGTTGATGGAGGACTCCATGCGTCGGAGCTGTGACGCCTGGATGTCGAGCAGCTGCAGCACGTTGTTGGCTAAGGCATTGATCTGGTAGGCCACGCTGGCCAGAGACTGGGTCGTGTAGGCCTTGGTCTCCTCCAGGGCTTTCCTCTTGTCCTGGGCCTGAGGAGGAGAGAGAGAGAGAGATGAAGCCACTGTTAGTTTGTATTAGGGAGAGGCGATATGACCAGTGTTGCCAGGTCTGCTTGCTTATTATAAATTTTCCCCCCAAGATTTTATTTGAAAATAGCCGATCTACAAGCTCACAACGCGTCGCATCGCGACGCGTTGTGAGCTTAGATAGAAAAAAAGTCATTTTGGGGGTGAATTAATAAGACAAATCAATTTAGTAGATCATAATAAATCCGTTTTTCCGGGTTGATTCATTGATATATAGATATACGGTATTTTCGGTTAATTGCCTATTGGTATGCTCAACAACGCCACATACACATTCCCTGTACAGAAGAGAGGGGGTTTTGTGGGATGTGACTGTGGAACAAAAACTTATGAAGGCCTCACAGTGTGGTTCTGTACTGGAGACTAGAGAGACCACATTTATCAGAAAAAACATAATCTCACATGACATGATGACGCCCAGAACATTCTCACCACCACACTGGATCTGAATGGTGATTCACTGATACCGACACAGACAGATGATGATAGCCACCGATTTGGCACACAATAAAATAAGGGGAAAAAAGAAAGAAAAAAACACAGTAATGAGTCATTTAACCAGCTCTGTGGCCTTGTGGTTAGAGTGTCCGCCCTGAGATTGGGAGGTCTGGGTTAGAGTTCTCAAATTCTGCCCCGAACCCGACCCGAAACCTATTTCCCCCCAAAAAAGACATTTCAACTGCCCCTATAGGGGCCGAACGGTAAGGCCGAAGGAAATGGCAGTGGATGCGTTGGATGCAGCTCAAAGTGAACTTTACTCAGATATCTAGTTTGTCACCGTACGACCTTCCTAGCCCGTGTTATTTAAAAAGAACTGCCAAAAATGGCCAAAACTCAAACATAATTTTTCTTTGAAAGTGGCCGTTTTCAAGATGTTTTGGCCATTATCTCTGGAACAGAAGGTCCAATCTGCTCAGTTCAAAGCGTGTTGGATGCCTGACTTTGAGAACATTAAGCACACAATGGGCCTAAAACTATGGTAATTGTATGGTCACTGCTAACCATTTCATCCATTGACCAACGTGCATGTCGTGCAGGGAATGATTATCATATGTATGCCCTCTGAAAAAAACATAGAACACAACACTGGGTAGAGGGAACATGAACAAATACAGTCTTCGACCCGTTTGATCTCCACAGCCCCCGTCCGTCCCCTCTCTCCCCACACGTCCCCTCTCTCCCCACACACTGTCGTAAAGACACAGTCCAAAGCCTGGAGGGTAACAATCACCAGGTTTTTATACAGCAGGCTGCTGTATGAGACAGAGGTGGAGGTTTGAGTGGGTAGTGATGGATGGATGGATGGAAGGAAGGATGGAAAAAAAGGTGGATGAAGGGAGGGAAAATGATCAAAAGCAGGAGCGAATGAATGCCAAGAGAATGAAGAACATCACCCAGCAAGGAGTGGGCTCATCCTATTATGTTGCATTGTGTGTACCTAAAGCGTGAGTTGTACTTTGTCTCATGTCTGTGTTGCACACACCGAAAATAGCTGATGTACAAGCTCACAACGTGTCGCGGCGCGACACGTTGTGAGCTTGTACATTAGCTATTTCCGGTTGCTCAACGACACTGACATGACGCAACCAAGTACAACTTACTTAGGCTTGGCTGCTACCTGATAGGCCTGTCATAACATCCAGATAAATATCTGATCTTCAAGCTCACAACGTGTCGTGGCGCGACACGGTGTGAGCTTGAAGATCAGCTATTTTCCGGTTGCTCGGCGCTGACATGACACATGATAAGTACAACTTACTTAGGCTTGGCTGCTACCTGATAGGCCTGTCATAACATTAGAGATATTTCCACTAACAGTCAGCATGACTAAGTGTCTGTGGCTCTCCCCCATACTACTACAAAACTCCCAGGTTCAGTCGCCGCACTGACTGCACACCCATTTGTCCTGTTGGAGGTGCCCATGGGCAAGGCACTGACTGACCTCCCAGCTGCTCATCATCATGCAGAGCTGCTTTTAGTTGTGTGTCTGGTCTGCTATATCAGTGTTTCACCCACAACAGTAGGTCGGGAGAAGGGACTCATTTTTGGGTCACGGACCAATTTTTATGGGTTCCTACATAAAACAAATGATATAAAAAAAATATATATAAAAAAGATCACAACAAAGTCACAACTTTTTATCAATTAAAAACAATTCCGGCCCGGACAGCTAGGGTAGCGGTCCGGGCACCTAGGCTGCTGATGCAGCCTGACAGCGTGTCGCGGGTTCGATCCCAACGACCTTTGCTGCGTGTCACTCCCCATCTCTTTACCCATTTCCTTTCAGTCTACTATACTATCAATAAAGGCAGAAAAAAGCAAAAAAAAACATTTTTCGAACGCATTTCATAAATAAAATTGAAAAAAATCCAATAATTTCCATAAATACATTTTTAAAAAATCACGCCACGTTGCAAACTTGTAGATTTTCACTAGTTTGGGTCCCGGAAAAACATTAATTTCTCTTTTGGATCTTGAGCTAAAAAGTTTGGGAAACCACTCTGCTATATATTACTAAAACTTTAAAACGTAGAAGACTCTGAACCCGGGGAGCTGAGCTGCCAAGCGCTGTCTGTTGGTTAGCCTTGGGTCGGGTGAATAAAGAGGTGATAAAGCGTTAGTGGTGTTTCTCTTATAGCGCAAATAAGACTAGCAGATGTGTTGGAGGATAACGGCTTCTAGGGGAAAATAGGGAAGTGTTCCTCCAGAGAGTTCTGAGCAGAATGCCATCTGTCCTTATACTCAGAGCACACACACTGCGTTGTCCGCTAAATACAAACAAACATGGACACATGTCTGCTCTGCACTCAAACACCTGCAACATGCAGCATGCAGGTGTTTACAATGAGAGAGAGAGAGAATAAGTGAATGAGTGATGTATTGGTGTGTTATGATGCTTAACTGAGATCTGTGTGAAGACAGGTGGAATTACACACCGCCGTCAACCACACCAGAAACACACAAACATGTATGTGAGGCCAAATGTATATCTAGAGGTTAACCTCCTCCTGGGTACATGTTTCATTGTTACTGTATGTGGTTTCAACACATTCACCAGAGCTTACTTGCACAGATATTGGATGGTGGTGACCAATGCAATGCTATACATTTTTATTGTGCTAGAAAACATCTGTCAAAAGTAATATAACACAAATACAGACACCTTACTTTCACAAAATGACATACTAGGACTAGTATTATTAAATATACTTAATATATTGGAAGAATATGCTTTGTTTCGGCTTTGTGTCTGTTTAGGCCTATATGTGCCTTTGAGCTGTTTAGGCACAGATATAATCACAACTTTCAGTTAATCAAACATTAACAACCAGCACAGAAGCAACAGATAATAAATGATCAATATTTGGACTTAAATCATGGCCACACCAAGTAGCTATACACAATCTACTGTTCAGCATCACATCAATATGAGGCTAATTCCTCTGTACTAACAAACACCGTTGCTCTTCCAAAGCATGCTGTTCAGTCTATAATACTCAGAGCAGAATGAGAACATTCTGACCCGGCTCAGAGATTTGGGTCTGCTGCAGAGCTGAGACCATAAGTTGCTTTTGTCCTGATCCGAGTTGAAGTGATCCAACGTCACAATGTTCCTGTGGCTGGAGCTGTGTGGCGTGAGGTCAGACGAGGGCAGAGTGGCCAGATTGATGCCAGAGAAATATACACATCCAGGTCTCTATGAAAACCAAGCCCAAATAGAAGCAACTAAGGGGTCTGTGACTCTGCGGACAAATACATATCAATCCGGGGGTCCTTCCTTGCCATGACAATGTTTAAGAACTACTGGTTTAAAACAACATTAGGAAGGAAGCCCAAAATAAGCAACTACACACAAGCCCAAAAAACTACCAATATTTGCAAGCAACTTTGGAGAAAAAGAAGCCCAAAGTTGCTTATAATAAGCAGACCTGGCAACACCGGCCGTGGGCCGTGTGAATGCATCACATCATGCCAGAGGTCTGGTCTAAGCTACTGCCCTGTCATCCTCATCCCCTCACATGTGCAAATAAATTAAAAATAGGCGCAAAAAATCTTGAACGTTAACAGGATTCATAATTTGATTACTTATGGGTCACTGGATAGGTGATACATGGAAGGGAATGCTTGGTATAACAATCTAATGCACATGGGAACGGTGTGTCTGCAATGTGGATCTTGGACTTCATCATGTGACCAACCTGTGATGTCAGGCATGTATAATCATGTTAGCTAATTGTCATAATATGTTATTTGCGTGAGGTTTAATCATGCATGTAGGCCCGTCACAATTATTACATAAAATTGTGCTAAATAAATCAAATTAAATGTAATGTCAGTGGTCTATAACGTATCTATGACTTATGAACCGAGTCAAGATTTGGGCCAAGGTTGGTACTCCTGCAGAGCAGTGAATCATGATGCTTATGTGTAAGTGTGCAAAAAAGATGCAATTTAACTTTTGTGTATAGCAGCTACTTGCTGTGGCTAAGATAAGTGGAAAATAAATTGCCTTGCCTTGCTAAGTATTCACTCACAATGCGAGGGGTCAAGAACATGACACAGGAGAGAGAGAGAGAGGGTGAGCTCTCCCACACAGAGAGACTCAAACCTCCTGAGGCTCT
The DNA here is from genome assembly GCF_963454915.1 of Gymnoscopelus microlampas. Classification (NCBI taxonomy): domain Eukaryota; kingdom Metazoa; phylum Chordata; class Actinopteri; order Myctophiformes; family Myctophidae; genus Gymnoscopelus; species Gymnoscopelus microlampas. Next base: position 35,494,499 of record NC_139959.1, on the reverse strand, counting down.
CAGGGAGCAACAAGGACAATAATATCACATTCAATCCCAGGAACGCATACTGGGGTCATTTTAGATTTCTTTGGCTATTCAAAAATAGCAGATCTACAAGCTCATAAATCCTATTTTTTTTTACTTCAGTTGCTATAATATCAGTGGTTCTCAAACTTGTCACGGTATGTATTTGGCTGCGGACCCCACACATCTCAAAATACTTTGTTCCAGGGTCCCCCAACAGAAGCAAAAATTTTAGTTACAAATGTTCGCTTTTAAAACATATATATATTCAAAGATTTGCACACATTTTCACCATTTTTTTTCTCTAAAAAATGACAGATCTACAAGCTCATATAAGCTTGTATATATATTTTTTCATAGCCAAAGAAATCTTAAGTGACACAGATGCGTTCCTTCCTGGATTGAATGGGTTATACAACTCTGGGGACACATGACAGGAGAATATTATACAACAAGTGTAGCAGGTAGCCTGTCGTCCACACAGTGGCAGGTAAGAATATGAAATGGTGCAGCATGGCCTCAATGAATGTGTGTGGGGAGAGCTCCATCCATATGAAACAAACTAGAGTCTAGTTTGTTTCATATCGATCCAGTTACTAGACCAGGGGTCTTCAACGTTTTCAGGCCAAGGACCCCCTAGCTGAGAGTGAGATGAAGCAGGGACCCCCTACTCCATATTGTATAAAATTGTGTTTCAGATTAAAGGTTTTTTTGTACTTAGTCTGCTCTTTTTTCCCTCTACACCTATAGCCTCTTTGCCAAAAATAACTGATCTACAAGCTCTCAACGCCTCGCAGCGCGAGGCGTCGTGAGCTTGTAGATCTGCTATTTTTGGCTGAAGTTCTCCTCACAAAAGAGGATGCTTGGGTTCAAGTGGTTAAGGTAAAAAAAAAGAAATCATGTCACACAAAGATTTGGCGGACCCCCTGTAGTAACTCTGAGGACCCCCTAGGGGCCCCGGACCCCCTGTTGAAGACCCCTGTACTAGACTGTAACTAAAGAACATTTGATTACAATAAAACGTACAGGCCAGTTCCTAATACATTACATGGATGCCTAGGCTAGGATCGCTAGGTTATCCATCACAAAATGATCGGCTACAAAGATCAAACACTGCAAAGCCTACAGAAATCCCTCTACATTTAAACATTGTAAGCTGTTAGATGACTCCTTCAGCATGACTCATACAATCTAAAAACAGAAGAATGTCTGAGTTCACCTCCTACTTCAACAATAGTGATCAGTAGTTAACCCGTTTAGACCAGGAAAGCACCTTGTGTCATTTTAAGATTTATTTTAGCTATTCAAAAATAGCAAATATGCTATGAGTTTGTAGATCTGCTATTTTTGAATTATCGTGTACATTTTTGCAAATCTTTGAATGTACATTTTTTAAAGCGTACATTTGTAACTCAAATCTCTGCTTTGGGGGGGTCCCTGGAACAAAACATTTTGAGATGGGGGTCCGCGGCCAAATACATAATCTAAAAATGTTTTCTAAATCCTAACAGTATGTTGCTATATCAGTGGTGCTCCAACTTTTCCATGTCAAGGACCCCCAAAATTATATGTATTTGGCCGTGGACGCCCATCTCAAAATATGTTTTTCCAGGGATCCCCAGAAGCACAGATCGGAGTTAAAAATGTTCGATTTAAAACATTATATACAAGATTTGCACACATTTTCCACAATTAAAAAAATAAATACAAGCAATTTTTTGAATAGCCAAAGAAATCTAAAATGACACAAAATGCTTTCCCGGTCTTAATGGGTTAAGTAGTACACTATATAAACGTATCCAATGAATGATTAATTTCTAAAGATCATAAACACAACGGTTACAAAAACAAATGCAGAACAGATGGGAGCGGCCCTCAGCAGCATGCTGGACTGTTTGGCTTCCAGAGGGAACTTGTGAGATCAGCAAAAAGCTACGCTATGATGCTATGCTACGTGAGCTGGCTGAGATGAGGCTTTGATGCCCATGGAATATACTGCATTCATCCAGAACATGGCAACTAACAGACAGACTGCCCCCCCCCCCCCTCCCATGTACTGTATAAGTGGAGTCATGCATTTTTTAACCCATTAAAACTATAGGTTACGAACGTAACCCCAGTTATTTGATTATTTATGAGCGAGATGTCTCGCGCTCTACCATAGACGAGACATGGAGTGAGTGAATATGAAAAATAACACCCATTAAAACCATCTGTGTCCCCAGGACTTTTTTGTGTAATCCTTTTAGCCTAAATGTATGCCTGCACCTCGAGCTGTTTACATTTCTGACTAATTAAGTATTCAATCAATCAAAAGTAATTTTGAATTTTAGCTATATATAACACCACAAGTTTTTCAGAAAACTCTTAGGATTTAGAACAGTGGTTCTAAATGTTTTATTTTGTTTTTGAAAAATCTTGAAAGTGTTTGAAAAATGTGTGTGTTTTTTCTTTTACACAAATATTCTCTTCTGTCTTAATAAAACCTGGAACGCATCTGTGTCACTTTGGATTTCTTTGGCTATTCAAAAATAGAAGATATACAAGCTCATAGCGCGGCACTGAGTGCCGCGCTATGAGCTTGTAGATCTGCTATTTTTGAAAAATCGTGATTTTTTTATTACGAAAAAAAAAATGATTTTTTTTTAGAAGCGGCTTCAGGTCTTAAAGGACAACTTGGGTTTTTTACAACCAATGTTTATGTTTTAGATTGTAATTAAAGTAAATAAAAGATGAGTGTTAAAAATTTGAAATTTACTGCTTTCTATAGTTTTAGCAATTTTCACAATCTTTTTTACAGTGTTTTCACAGTGGGCGGGGGCATTCTGTCCGGTGGCTAAATATGTATTTTTTTAACACATTAACCCGGCGTTTTCTTTATTAATATTTACAGTAGCTCTTCTAGCCCCCAATAACTCACATCTGGCCATCTCAGACAGCCGGACCTTTTTTATTGTGTAAAAAAGGCATATTTAGCCACTGGACAGAATGCCCCCGCCCACTGTAAAAAATATCGCAAAAAATGCTAAAACTATAGAAAGCAGTAAATGAAAAAATAATTACACTCATCATTTATTTACTTTAATTACAAGCTAAAATATAAACCTTGGTTGTAAAAAAACAAAGTTGTCCTTTAATGGGTTAATGGGTTAAACAGGGCGTATGGTTGCTTGGCTGGCAGAGCAGAGCAGAGAGCAGAGCCACACACACTGCTCTGAGGCAATGAGGAAGGAAAAGCCCACACTTCCTCCCTGAGGAGGAGACACTATTCCGGGGTCAGGGAGGTGGAGCCCTGCCCTCCTCCATCGCTGTGGCTCCTCCACCCAACAACGGCAGAAACGGGAAACGGACAAAATGAGAAATGCCTCATGACTAATGGACTAATGGAATGGAAGTTAGAGGAAACAAACAACGTCAAATAATAAGAAAGCCACAGGGCAGTGCAGGAGCCTATCTCCTGTTTCTGTAGCGTGATGTTCAAGTACTGGACATGACGCTAGTACATACATGGGCAAATGGCGGCCCGGGGGCCACATGCGGCCCCCACCTTCACTTAATGCGGGGAATACTGATATTCCCCGCATGCCCTACCGACTGCGCCACAGTGCCCCCCGAGGTTACGAAGTTTCTGCCAGACAACAACAAGCGAAATACTCAATGCTACAAACGTCATAGTATGAAGGATTTGGAACTCAGAGGAACATTTGATCTGTTTTGTCATCATCTTCATGGACAATAAAAGATTTGATCATGTCCTCCACCTAAAACCCACCACTTCAGCCTGTTAGAACAAGCCTGAAGGTTCTTCCATGATACTAAAACAACACAATCCAGGACCGCTGCTGTTGTTGCTGCTACTGTGAAAGAAGGCTGCGGTTCCGTGACAGCTGACACACAGATTTGTGTTCATGATCTTTCACTCTATCCTGAGGGGACGTGTGTTTGTGTGTTTGTGTGTGTGTGTGTGTGTGTGTGTGTGTGTGTGTGTGTGTGTGTGTGTGTGTGTGTGTGTGTGTGTGTGTGTGTGTGTGTGTGTGTGTGTGTGTGTGTGTGTGTGTGTGTACACTGCACAGAGGCACAGAAATGGCCAAGGAATGTGAGGAATGCCCGGAGCATGTCATATACTGTAGCTCTTAAAGCTCTCCTCAACTCTAGAAGAGTTGAAGAGTCCTGCTGTCAAACACAACAAGTCTCTGGGATGAGTAGCAACCAACATACCACAACAAATGAAACAAAAACACAATCTCTTATCACTCTCTTCTCTACACTTTGGGCATTGGCCATTTAGACTGGGAACACATACAGTGTCATTTTCGATTTTTAGCTACAGTATAACCATTTTATACTTTGGGCTATTCAAATAGCAGATCCACAATGTCGTAGATCTGCTATTTATTTTAGAAACATCATGAAAATTTGAATATGTTTTTTAAAGCGAACATTTTTATCTCAAATCTTTGCTTCTGGGGATTCTACAAATATCTATCTCCTAACCGTTTTCTGAAACACTTATGTTGCTATAATATCAGTGGTTCTCAAACCTTTTCATGTCAATGACCCTCAAAATGATATGTATTTGGCCGCGGACCCCCATCTCAAAATATTTTGTTCCAGGGACTAACTGGGTTAATCCAGAGCGATTTACAGTAGGCAAAGTAAACACGACTCACGAGGTAATACACCAAATCAAATGCATAGAAATCGTCATAGAATCATAGGTACACCAAGAACCTACTACAGTATCATCAGTCTTTCTCGCTCTTAATGGGTTAATGTCATTGAGCAGTCGACGCCCTGCTGCAGGTGAATTACTGTCAATCTAATTGGTCGGTGATGGAGGGAGCGTATATAGCAGGCCAGGCACTGTGCAACGTGTGTATCGACTGCTGATTACAGTAAGATAGGAGACAGACGGGGTGAGATAAGTGAGACAGAGGGAACCCAGAGCTGCTAGTGCTCAGTCTGGGGGGGGCACTGCCTGTCGTATTGACACGGCTGTCTGAGAGATCCAGGCCCTGGGGGGGGGGGGTGGATGAAGCCCATGCATGAGATGAGACATTAAAGAGAGACAAGTCCAGCATTCTGAAGCACAGGCAGAGTGGAGGACAGGACACACCACCATACATCCTTCTGCCACACGGTGTCCACTGTGTGCAATATTACACTAGAGCAGGGGTCTTCAACAGGGCGTCCGGGACCCCTAGGGGGTCCCCAGAGCTACTATAGGGGGTCCGCCAAATCTTTGTGTGATAGGATTTTTTTTTTTTTTACATTAACCACTTGAACCCTAGAATTCCTTTTTCTGAGGGGAACATTAGCCGAAAATAGCAGATCTACAAGCTCTCAACGCCTCGCGCTGCGAGGCGCTGAGAGCTTGTAGATCTGCTATTTTTGGCAAAGAGGCTATAGGTGTAGAGGGAAAAAAGAGCAGACTAAGTAAAAAAAACTTTAAATTGTATACAATATAGAGTAGGGGGTCCCTGCTTCATCTCTTTCTCAGCTAGGGGGTCCTTGGCCTGAAAGCGTTGAAGACCCCTGCACTAGACTGATGGGCCATCTTTGGCCTTACACTGCATTATGGTAAAACATGTACCTAAGCCTATAGTGTATACGAACGGTAGCTATTATACTTCAGTGGCATCTATCCATCTATGAGTTCACGAAACCTGCGTGTGCGTGCGTGCGTGCGTGTGCGTGCGTGCGTGCGTACGTGCGTGCGTGCGTGCGTGCGTGCGTGCGTGCGTGCGTGCGTGCGTGCGTGCGTGCGTGCGTGCGTGTGTGTGTTAGACATTAGCTTCAAGGCTTCCCTGATTAACCGACCCAACTTCTCTGATTGGCCAGCATGCCATGGACATTAGAATTCATTTAATTCAATTATTGTACAAGCAAGCAACGCACTAAATGTCTGCATCTGTCGGTCTGTCTGTCTCCCATTTATGGCCATAAACATCATCAATGCAAAGTCAGCAGTTTTTGATTACATCACGGGCCATCCCCATATCCCCATATGTAGTCGATCGGTCGTATAGTATTGGGTACCGCACTCACCGCACTGGGTACTAATCAATGGGTACACGTGTACTCTGACGGCCGATGCCCGGCCTAGTAACTAATTTCGGGATGAAATTACTTGAAAGTTTGCACATATTGGTCAGGGAAAACCACGAGAAGGTACCATTTTCAAGACAAAAATCATTATCTCATGAACTGCTATATGATTAGAACACATTAATCTCTCAAGAACAGATTCTGCCCTGCGGTGGAATCTGTCGGAGAGGTTCGTCATAACGTGTGCGCATTGGCTACAAGTGGGCGTGCCTTCAGATCAGGAAGCAGGCCGCGCTTTACCCAATCAAATGTAGTGGGCGGGATTCACGTGTCCATCCACCCTTCCCCCCTCGAAACTTTCTATATCAGTGGTGACCCCCGACCCCCATCTCAAAATAGTTTGTTCTAGGGACCCCCCCAGAAGCAAAGATTTGAGTTAAAAATGTTCGCTTTAAAAATATATATATTCAAAGATTTGCACACATTTTCACGATTTTTCAAAAATAGCCCAAAGTGTAAAATAATGCTTTTTAGCTCGAATCAAAAAATGACACAGTTCCAGGTCTTAATGGGTTAAAATCACAGAAATCTCATATCTTAGTTTTGAGGTTTTCTGTCGAGCCAACTGGTTGATATAAACTGTGCTGGTATTAATTTGTAAGCCTGAGACATAGCTGGCTGCTGTGCTACAGATTAGGCCTGGATGATAATATGACAGGGAGATAAAAAGGTGAGCTAAAAATGGTAGATTAAGCCCAAGGGAGAAGATAAAAAGAAGCCAGCCTCATGAATACACATGTCCTCCTCTTGTTTTGAGATCCTAGCGATTGCTGTTATGTTCTTATCTAGATAATGATAGAGACATGGGCATCAGAGGCGAACAGGCGAACACAACCACACCTAGAAATATGAAACTGAGAGAAATTGAACACCAGGCCTGCAAGCTGCCCGGCCAGCCAGCCAGCCCAGGACACAAAGCAGACAGACAGGGAAAGTGACAGTCAGGACAAGAAGGCTAACACACAGGAATGAATGAATGAATAAATAAAACCACAAAACCACAAAGTTTCTTTAGTACTTAACCCATTAAGACCCTGAAAGAATCGGAGTCATTTTCTATATTTCTTTGGCTGTTCAAAAGTAGCAGATCTACAAGCTCATAGCGCGGCACCAAGTGCACTATGAGCTTGTAGATCTGCTATATTTTTGCACGTTTGTGCAAATCATTGAATATATAGATTTTTTTAAAGCGAACATTTTGAAATCATCATCTTTGCTTTTGGGGATTTTACAAATGTCTTTGTTTTTTTTAAACGTATGTTGCTATAATATCAGTGGTTCTCAAACTTTTTCATGTCAAGGACCCCCAACATTATATGTAATTGGCCGCGGACCGCCCCCATCTGAAAATATTTTGTTCCAGGGACCCCCATAAGCAAAGATGAGTCACAAATGTATATTCAAAGATTTGCACACATTTTCACAACTTTAATTTTTTCCAAAAATAGCAGATCTACAAGCTCATAGATACAGCTTGAGCTTGTATATCTGCTATTTTTGAATAGCCCATAGAAATCTAAAAAATGACAGAGATGCGTTCCCGGTCTTAATGGGTTAAAGCAAGGTCTTTGGCCTCTCTTTCTTTTCACACACGGGCGGCAGTCACACGGAGGACGATAAGAGAATCTTTAATTCCTTCCCCTCCGCTCCGCCGAGGCAGATGGAGGAGGCAGCCTGAGAAGCCATAAGGTCCAGCCGACCTTGAAGTTTAGTGGCAAAGGCACAATTATAAATTCCTTCCATCAGTGTGTCGTCACGCTATAGGGACACAAAAGGTGAACCCGTGCAGCACACACGGTGGCAGGAACTCATTAAAATGTTTCTTAAGTCTTGCTGTTAAAGGATGGTCTAGTCAGAAAGTTGGTTTTGTGATGCCATGACACATCTCACACGCAAAACTACTGCTAGGTACTAAACGCTAATTAGGGTTGGGATCCTTCAGGATTTTAACGATTCCCGTTCTTTAACGCAGTGGTTCTCAAACGTTTTCATGTGAAGGACCCACAAATTGATATATATTTGGTCGTGGACACACAACTGAAAGTATGTTGTGCCAGACAGGGACCCCCAGAAGTGAAGATTTGTGTTAAAAATGTTCGATAAAGTATTCAAAAACATTCACTTTATGTGGCATATGGTCTAGTCAGAAAGTTGGTGTTGAACGTGGCCAAATATATAGCAATTTGGGGGTCCTTGGCCCAAAAAAACGTTTGAGAACCCCTGGTGTGAAGCACTCCAAGTCAGTTGCAGATCATGTTGTTTACTGGGTCACTGCAAAGAAATGACACATTGTAGCTTTACTCTACAACCTTCATTCAAGTACAAGACGCATGTCGTCTCTGTCGGGTGGAAATTTCCAAAACTGTTCTTTTTCAGGATTCAAATTTAAAATGAGCAGATCTACAAGCTCAAAACGCAATGCTTTGCGCCACATTTCGAGCTTGTGGATCTGCTACTTTTGTGTGATGCTGTAGGATGATCAAGTAGGCCTTTAATTTACGAAAAAAACTATATAGAAGACAGTATAGTTTTCTAGATTAGTGCTTGAAGAAACAACCTCATTTAAGGCTGTGATTTTGACACTAGCTAATAGGCCTATATATGACTACTGTGTCTGTCTGTCCACCCCTCTGATCTCTGTGCTCGTCCTATATTCCAACCAGGTTGCAGTGAATCAGTCCGGCTGGAGCAGACCAAACCAAAGCAGCCAGAGGGGTGGTGCAGTGGAGCAGACCAAACCAAAGCAGCCAGAGGGGTGGTGCAGTGGAGCAGACCAAACCAAAGCAGGGGTGGTGCAGTGCAGTCACAGTGCAGTGTGTGTGACAGGTGGTGTAGAAAAAGGATGAATGGGCCTGGCTAGTGGTGTTAGGCCTACATTCTACAACCACCATGCTGGGGGGAGAAACCAGGCCAAGCGTCAGAGAGAGAAAGAGAGAGAGAGAGAGAGTGAGTGAGTGTGGGAGTGAAAGAGAGAGGACAGAGAGAGGAGAAAAGAGGTCTCAATAATCCAGAGAGACGGAGCAGCATGAAAGTGACACACATATAGCCTAAAGCCTATCACTTTCAGCCTGGATGTCTTCCAGGGGGAAAAGCTGCATTACTTCTGCTGGGAATCAGCAGCCATGGATGGTGTATGGAGATCATGTGGTTCCCAAGCCTGTTAGCTCCAGACCCAAAAGAGACATTTGATGTCCTACCCCTACCCCCCCCCCCCCCCCCCGGGACCCAAACTAGTGAAAATAGCTGATCTACAAGCTCACATGCGTTGTGAGCTTGTAGATCGGCTATTTTCATTACTTTAGTGTTTTTCCCCTAATTTAGGGATTTTCTCAGATGTGTACATTTATTTATGAAATTATTTGAAAACATGTTGAATTTGTTTTGAATTTATAAAAAATAATATATATATATTTTTGGGAAATAATTATTTAAAACAAAATGTAGGCTCTAATGTAGTCTGACAGCGCATTGCGGTTGCGGGTTCGAGTCCCGTTTCCCGGCGATCTCTGCTGTGTGACTCTCCCTGTCTCGCTCTCCCCATTTCCTGTCGATCTCCACTGTACACTATCAATTAAAGGCAGAAAAGCCCCCCAAAAAAGGATTTAAAAAGAATAATAATGTAGGAAACAGGGGGGGGAAATGATATTGACCTGCGACCCATAGAAATCGGTCTGCGACCCAAACATGGGTCCCGACACAGTGTTTGGGAAACAGTGATGTAGGGCACGTGGCCAACACGTAAAGAGGGTTTTCTCTCTCTCTCCCTCTCATGATGTCAGGGGTTTTACCGTGATGTATTTATAAATGTGAATCTAGGAGAACAGGCCTAGCACGATGAGTGCTTCCAGACAGCAGTGCCACTCCCACTTTGACATGCTTCCAGACCTTTTTACACTTACATACATGTGAAATAATCTGAAGAATAGAATAATTTAATTATACATAAAAGCAAAGCTTTGTTTTTAGGCTAATATGTCTTCTTGATGATTACTTTTCAAATCTGGGCCAAAACATGCATGATCCCCTTTTTCTAAATAGTCCATCAGCCTGGCCTGCCAGCATGACCAGGTGGTTCTACTGACCACATGTCTCAGTGTCCTTGGATTTCCCTCGTCTCTGAGTCTGTATAGCATTAACGATGTAATTGTGTTTGTCGTTGAACACTGGAACATTGTGAATAGAAATGATATTTCTGCTTGGCTTTTAGGCTTTGAAGTTGCACAGGACAGATATGACAAATAACTTAAATATACAAAGAAATTACTGACATATTTAATATTTTTTAACTTTCAAAAATGTTTTTTTTTAAATTGTGGAAATAGCCGAAAATAATGGAAATAGCCAATCTACAAGCTCAGGACGCGTCCACGTCGTGAGCTCGAAGATCGTCTGTTTCCGCTGTATCTTGAAAATGTTTCAAAATGTATGAAATTGTTTCACATGGAAGCGATTATGACGCTTATGCAGAGTAACTGCGACTAAAGCCATTATTATGTAATAACAGTGACAGGGCCAAAATACAATCAGATTGTCCTGCTTGTGTTTTACCATCACATCACATTATTATGAGGAAGAGGCGTACCATGCAAGCGGGAAGTACTGAGCCAGGAGGCTCATGTTCCACAGTAAATAAATACACCTCCAGTGTGAAAACCTACGACCATTAAAAACTCAAACCCAACTTCCTCTAACTGCACCTTTGCTAAAAGGTGTCAAACAAGGTTGTTTTAGTGTGACAAATCATATTATAGCAATGCTATTATAGCTCTGGTTCTGTGATCAAATATGTTGGCTACTTCCTCACGCCGTGACCTTTCTACTCAGAAATATCTTTGTAGTACTAGTGTCAGCAGGGCAGCAGGAAGCAGAAGTGTGACCTGTCACAGTGTGAGACGTGAGTGTACACACTCACACACACACACACACACACACACACAGGCCTATGTGCATGCACAGCACACATTCCCTTGCGCAATTAAAACTCACTATCAGACACAAAGTGGGACAATGAACCGTCCCTTACAGACTGCTTTAACCATCTGCTGCGGAGGCGAAAGCTGCATAATGACACACACTACAGTCACCGAAGGAACAATACCAACACCCCATGTGACCCCTCACTGGGCCCAACTGGGCCGGCCTGAGGCTCGGCCTGGCCTGAACAATTACCATACTTTTTGGCCCGGAAACCACCAGACAACCCCGAAGTGTCATTCAGTGCTTAATGTCCACAAAGTCACGCATCCAACAAGCTTTGAACTGAGCAGATTGGACTTTCTGTTCCAGAGATAATGGCCAAAACATCTTGAAAACGGCCACTTTCACCGATTTTCAATCGCGGATTTTCGATTGAGTTTTGGTCATTGTCGCCCGTTTTTGTTTAATAACACAAGCTAGATACCTGAGTAAAGTTCACTTTGAGCTGTATCCAACACATCAACTGCCATTTCCGTCAGCCTTACCGTTGCAAGGGGCAGTTTAAATTTGTTTTTGGGGGATATAGATTTTTTTTTAAATTACTTCACAGAACACAAGGCTCAGCCCGGCACGACTGATTAGCATAGATTTTGGGCGCAGCTGGCCCGAAAACATTGTGTCAGGTTCGGGCAGAATTTTAGAACTCTGCGTGACAGCGACAGAGAGACAGACAGAGAGAGAGAGACAGATAGAGAGGTGGAAATGTGAGGCACGAGAAGCGGAGTACAAGCCCAATCAAGCTGAGGCATGCTTCTAGGTACAGAGCTCATCAGGCGTGTGTGTGTCTGTCTGTCTGTGTGTACACACACACACACACACACACATAAATACAGCTTCTTAGGTGTGACACTTAGTTACAGCGCATGGAGCGTGCAATGACTGGAGCACGGCAGAGCTTAAAATCCAGAGTTGTGCGTCAGCGCTATAAAAACACTTTTTTTGTGGGAGTACAAGGATGCACTCAGATCATGACTCATATTGAAGCATTACTTCACACTACTAGAGTGCACAGTAGGGTTTGATACCCACGGAGCATTTTTCTGGGCTATTAGACGTCTAAAATATGTCTAACGGACATCTATTCTTAGCCTAGACGTTGATAAGCTGTTTTGTAAGCGTCTAATCCGTCTATATATAAAGAGTCTATATTATAGCCGTTGAAATGACGTCTATAAGACGTCTATATATAGACACTTAAAAAACAGCTATTCAACGTCTAGGCCAGGGGTGATGCAACTTTGATGATGGTGAGGGTCACTATATTTCCAGACTCACTCCAGAGGAACACATTGCATACACTGTCTCTCCGTATTTTAACTTTTTTCACCATTCTGTCACTCAAAAGTAGAACAGCTGGAACAGCTGAAACCAATAATATATAAATATTCTGATATTAACCTGCGGGCCACATTAAGTGAAGTGGGGGCCGCATGTGGCCCCCGGGCCGCCAGTTGCCCATGTATGGTCTAGGCTAAGCCTAGACACTTTCAGACCAGTTATAACCCGGTTTTAGACAGAGGTCTAAAAGCCGACTACGGCTCACTGGGTAGTGATATCTTCACAATCTTACAAATTAAATTAACATTCAATTTGTCACCCTGTCACCCTGATCCCCGTTAGTATAGATGTATTTTTGTATTCTTGCCATCTACCTTACAATTGGAACCTGCGCCAGAACGGTTGTCAGTATGTCGGTTGTCAGTATGTACGTTGCATCACTCTTGCCAGATTGCATGTCAGTATGTCATCACAACAAACCAACCTGTTACCAAGACGACGATGACGATGAGACGGTCGTCCCGAATATGGACACAACGCCAGTGTGACGTAATCTCACGACAGCATGACATCACATCCTACCTAAACTTTACACTACATCATCACAACAAACCAACCTGTTACCAAGACGACGATGACGATGAGACGGTCGTCCCGAATATGGACACAACGCCAGTGTGACGTAATCTCACGACAGCATGACATCACATCCTACCTATAAATTCTAGGATGCCGTCAGATCGCACCAGTTCGACGGCTTCCATAGTGATAAATAGTAATAATCTATAACCATAGAGAGAGTCATAAATGCTCATAATCATACTTATAAACTAGGCCCATTCATCATAACTACTTAGGTGATTCCTGCCTTCTCCTTTTCTCCCATTCTGCAGGCTCTGCCATGACAACCTGTGGACCTGACGACGTCGCCACTGTCTTTCACACCATTTCATTCTTATCCACCCTTTACACAAATAAACTGCTAACTTCATCTCCTGCGATTTCAACTATCTTTTCACATTGTACACCACTGCACACTCCCCACAGGTCTGCCATACCAGGTCTGAGTAATCACAAAGTGGGTTTTGGTCATTGGAGAGGTGATGCACGTCACCTCTTTCTGAAGCTAAAAAGCATTATTTTACACTTTGGGCTATTCAAAAATAGCAGATATACAAGCTCATAGCGCGGCACCGAGTGCCACGCTATGAGCTTGTAGATTTGCTATTTTTGAAAAATCGTGAAAATGTGTGCAAATCTTTGAAATATATATATTTTTAAAGCGAACATTTTTAACTCAAATCTTTGCTTCTGGGGGGTCCCTGGAACAAAATATTTTGATGGGGGTCCGCGGCCAAATACATATCATTTTGGGGGTCCTTGACATGAAAAAGATTGAGCACCACTGATATAGAAACATATGTTTTTCAGAAAACTGTTGAGATTTAGGAGACATGTAGAATCGGCTTCAGGTCTCAAAGGGTTAAAGGCTTTTTATGTTTTATCCACAAGAGTGCCTTGGTCTCATCCCTTTTTTGCAAATCAATTTTGTCACCCATTTGTACCAAAAGAGCACCTTGTTGGGGATTTTTACTCCAGCCATAAAGATGCTCTCCTTTCTCTCTCGTCAGGTACTTGGGGAGCCTGAGTGGCTCCGCCAGTTGGACCATGTTCCTAGCAGTGTTGATTTTGACAGCAAATTTTGATTTAGTTTTAGTCAGTCTTTTGAATAAAATTCCATTTAGTTTTAGTCATATTTTAGTCATCTGAAATGTTTTATTTTTTGTCTAGTTTTAGTCGTCTAAATATCATAAGATTTTTGTCGACCAAAATATATTTTGGCGGTGCCTTGATGGCGTCGTACTGGCTGATTTTACACTTGGTTGCATGCTGAAAGTAGCCAATCTACAAGCTCACAACAACGCGTCGCGGCGAGCTTGTAGATCTGCTGTTTTCAGAGCGCAACACCCGATAGCAACCAAATATAAAATGACTTGTCTTTTAGTTCTACTGAATCTCTTCTCCACTCGTCCCTCACTAGCAGTTTAGTCTAGTTTTTATTTGTTGACGAAATTGTCAATATATTTAGTCTTAGTTTTAGACATCATAGCTTAGTTTTTATTTTATTTTTCGTCAACGAACATTTTTCGTCATGTTTTAGTCGACGAAATCAACACTGGTTCCTAGTGAGCGCGAGGACCAGGGTTCGAATCCAACCCATCTTGCCTCGCATCAGGTCTCTCCTCTCTCTCTCTCTCTACCATTGGTTCCCCAGTCTGTCTACAAGCCTACTTGCTTTAGTCTGACGTCCTATCTGAAATAAACACAAATCTAGAAAAATAAATAACTAACATTCAACTTACTTATTTTACTATGAGCTTCTTTAATTGTAGCCTCTCTGGCCTGAAATTTCAATAATGATTTGTGAGTGTTGATAGCTGCAGTTAGTCATTAGAGAGGTTCCCATGGGTGCTGAGTGTATTTCTGGGTTGGTTTGAGGTGGGCGGCTAAGCTTTACATAGTCAACAGCAGGAGGAAAAAACATCTGACAAAATATGTCATGTGAAAGACCGGGTGTGTCTGATATTAAAATAGCTACCGTGGCAAATACATTACAATGGGATACACTGGTCTGAAACTTACTCAAATGAAGACTTTTATTACCATTTCAATAATAATAAAAAAAGAATCAGTTGTGAACTTGTAGATCTGCTATTTTCACAACTTTTGTGCGACACTCTTGCAGTGGTGGAAAAAGTACTCAAATGTTTTACATCTTTTAAAAGTAACAATAGTCCAGAATTCAAAATTTACTTGGGCAAAAGTACAAAAGTATTGATATCAAAATGTACTTAAAGTACCAAAAGTAACAGTACTAAAAAGTTTGAAAATAGCAGATCTACAAGCTCACAACGCGTCGTGAAGCGACGCACTGTGAGCTTGTAGATCTGCTATTTTCAAATAACCTAGGTATAAAATAGGGCTTAAAATGGTTAATGTGTGTTTTATAATGTAATCATTTATATCTGCAAAGTACTGTAACTAAAGTTTTCAAATAATTGTAGTGGAGTAAAAGTACAATATTTGCCTCTGAGAGGTAGTGGAGTGGAGTAGAAGGAAAAGTATTGAAAATGGGAAATACTCCAGTAAAGTAAAGAATCCTCAAAAGTGTACTTAAGTACAGTACTTGAGTAAATGTACTTAGTTACTTTACACCATTGAACATGCCCTACAGCTATGATATCATCATCATTACTAGCCTTTCTTCCCTCTAAAGTCAAATGATCTGAGAGAGAGAGAGAGGCAGTAAACAGAGAGAAGGAAACACTACTGCCCCGGGAACCAAATTACAGGGAAGTCCCTCGGGGGAGGACAGCTGGAATGGACACACCCTCTCTGGGATGAGGGTGGTGGGCTGACTGTGTCTTCTAGCTTCCTTTGGACAGCATTCTGCTTCCTCAACAACAACAGTGTACAGCATTTTTTAGCAGTGGTGTAAAGTAACTAAGTATAATTACTCAAGTACTGTGCTTTTCAGTACAATTTTGAGGAATTTTTATATTACGGGAGTATTTCACATTTTTTCTATACTTTTACTTCTACTCCACTACATCTTGGGGACAATTATTATACTTTTACTCCACTACAGTTATTTGAAAATGTTAGTTACTACCGGTAGTTACATTATAGATTTAGATTATTATTGCAAAACACAGTTACAGTAACCACTTCAGCTCTATTTAAACGTTGGCTATTTGAAAATAGCCGATCTACAAGCTCACAACGCGTCGCGATGCGACACGTTGTGAGCTTGTAGATCGGCTATTTTCAAAGGAATTTTTATACATTTTAGACATTTGATAACTTGTGAAACGGGACATTCTGCATAACGAGTACTTTTACTTTTGATACATAGTACATTTTGAATTCCGGACTTTTACTTGTAACATTGCTACATTGCAGTATTGATTATTATAAGTATTATAAGTAAAATATGTGAGTACTTCTTCCACCACTGATTTTTAGATGGGCTTCTAGAGAGCCATCCTTCCAAAACTATCTGGAGAATCTCCAGCATTATTACATCAGATTGTCTTCAACGTTTTCAGGCCAAGGACCCCCTAGCTGAGAAAGAGATGAAGCAGGGAACCCCTACTCTATATTGTATAAAATTTTAAGTTTTTTTGTTTTACTTAGTCTGCTTTTTTTCCCCCTCTCACCTATAGCCTCTTTGCCAAAAATAGCCGATCTACAAGCTCGTAGATCTGCTATTTTTGCCTAATGTTCCCCTCAGATCTGTAGATCTGCTACAGATCCCCTCAGATCTGTAGATCTGCTATTTTCGGCTAATGTTCCCCTCAGAAACGGAATTCTAGGGTTCAAGTGGTTAATGTAAAAAAACGAAATCCTATCACACAAAGATTTGGCGGACCCCTATAGTAGCTCTGGGGACCCCCTAGGGGTCCCGGACCCCCTGAAGACCCCTGTCCTAAGAGAAAAGTCTGTCAGCAACCATGCTGATTGGCAGTGATTGCAGTGGTGAGAAAAAGGACTGAAATATTCTACTTAAGTAAAAGTATCAATACTGCAATGTAGAAATACTCTGTAACAAGTAAAAGTCCGGAGTAAAACCATGCTGATTGCAGTGGGTGGAGGGGGTGTTCATGGCACGGGCATTAGAAGTTGATGAGGTAACAGGAAGAGAGAGTGGGCACCTCGATATAAAATTGCCCTATTCTGTCCAAAATGTTACAAAATCTTGATGTTTGGAAAACGGCCTAAAGTAAAGTATACACGATTAGAACAGGCTTAAACATTTGACAACTGAGGTGGTGCATTACATTCACCCATTCACACACACATTCATACACCGATGCTGGAGGAAACCATGCAAGGCCCCAACCTGCTCATCGGGAGCATTTAGGGGTTCAGTGTCTTGCTCAAGGACACTTCAACACTGACTCTGGGGGAGCCCGGGATCGAACTGGGAACCTCGCAGTTGCCATCCGGCCACTCTACCCCTGAGCCACTGCCGCTCACAACTTATTAAATTACTAAGGACAACTTTAGGTCTGATAATGATGTACCGTGGATGTTCATATCACGTATACTTTTGAACATTTTGGACAAAATAGCCAATTTTACATCCTGCCACATTAAAGTGCTATTAAAACACTACTACTACAGTATGTGAAACCATGATGAACAAAATAAAACCATAAGGACCAGTACATAACCTTCATCGTCAGACAAGGCAGCCTTACTATAGGCTGAATCTCAGTCAACACATAATGGCAACAGATCTATGTGGAGGAAAGTCGATTCTGCTCACAAAAAAAACCTTTGTGTGTCAAACAAAAGAAAAGTCAATATCTATTCACTATTGACCAAGTGAAGCAACAATGAGATGACATTCCCCTTTTCTCTTCAAAGTGCTTGAAGCTACTTCAACAAGATTGTAATATAATTGAATCTACTCTCCAAAATGTACTCCATGCAGAGATAGCCTGGGATCAAGACTATCAGATGTATTTTATCGATTACTTTCGTATTTGACAGATACGAAAGTAAAAGTCAGACTCCATAAAATCTATGCTAGGCTTGATCCAAAGCTAATGCAGAGATATAACTATTATCAAAAATGTTTTAAAAGCATAAAACAATCAAAAACTATTTGAGTCTGGACAAACAGCCTGCATCATGATAATCATACTACTGTACCACAATGGAAACAAGCCCCCTAGGGCTTTTTGTGTTATCCTTTTAGCAATCATTCAGAATGGACTTATTTGACCACACAAGACACAACAGTGAGTGCATGGATGCAGTGTTAATTCTGACAGCAAATTCTCAGATTTTGTCTGAGTCTTACTCTAGTCTTAGTCAACTAAATCAACACTGCATGGATGAGGGCATTGCACAAATGTTTCAAATGTATACAAATCATTTGAAAATAGCAGATCTACAAGGGTATTTTCAAATAGTCAAAATATAAAGGGCTGAAGTGGTTAATGCATGTTTTGTAATAATAATATAAATCTACAAAGAAACTAGTAACTAAAGTTCTCAAATATTTGTAGTTGAAAAAAAGCACAATATTTGCCTCTGAGATGTAGTGGAGTAACAGTAAAAAGTATTGGAAATTGGTAATACTCAAGTAAAGTAAAAAAAAAAAAACAGCAGCTCGTGGATGAGGGTCTGCAATGTGTCATCAGTGTGTCATGATGACACAGCCAGGGCTACAGCAACTTTAGCGCCTTGTAGTATCATCACTATGAAGGTCTATAACTAATAAAACACAAGCATCTCCAGACAATAATGTTCAACCAAAGTATTCTCAACACACCGGACCTACAGCCGGCGGCCCTCTCTCTCTGAGTCTCTGAGTGTGTGTGAAAGCAGTTGAATGTAGAGACTATTTAAAACTAGACACACCCTCTATGTAAACCAAGTATGAGGAGATCAACCATCTAAACACACCAACAGATCGAACAAGATCCCAGTTAATCCAGTGAAAGATCCAAATCTGTGTTCTTATCTCATCTGGGAGAAGAAAGAAAGAAAGAAAGAAAGAGGACAATATAATGTCCAACAACAATGTCTCTGTATCCAACAATGTATCCAACATTTCCTGTCTCTCAACATTCCGCCTTTATTCCTCCCTTTCCAGTTGTTTTACCCACAAAGGATTCCAGCGATAGATAGAGATCTAAACATATTATTATTATGTGTTTTATTACCTGGACATAGTTGTTCTCGCAGTAGTCTGCTACTCTGGTCAGGTTCTGGTAACTCTCCACCAGAGCCTGTTTCCCGGCAGGAATCTCTTCCTCCAGAAGCATTTGTAGTTCTGCCATCTTTAGTTTACATGTCTCTCTCTCTGGAACCCGTAGCTCTCTGGTAATGCTCTGCTCTCTGTGGCTAGTGGATGACTCTCTGCTCTATTGTGGGATTCCTGCCTTCTGCGTAAACGCCGTAAACCTCCTCCTATCACCACCTCCCCCCAGTAGAGAGAAGAGGAGAAAAAAAACCGCTGAACAAAACGCCGGGATTGAGAGCAAAGGATGCTGGGATATGTAGTTTGCTACGTGTCGGTCGGTCGTTGCTGTTGTTGGGCGGGAAACCTTGTATGTCCAAATCATAGAGCAGTGGTTCTCAAACTTTGTCATGTCAAGGACCCCCAAATTGACACTTAATAGCCCGCGGACCCCCATTTCAAAATATATGCCAGGGACCCCCATAAGAGAAGATTTTACGGCTCTAGCAGTGATTCTCAAGTTTCAATTTAGAGGACCCCCAGTTTGACATGCATTAGGGCTACGGACCCCCATTTAATGACATTTCTATCTCTGGGACCGCAATTTATATTGTAAAATCTATGTCAATGTAACTCTGAGAGTGTACAAATGGAACCAAATGGACCCGGGTCCATTTGGTTCCATTTGTATACTCTCAGAGTTACAGACCCACTAAGGGTCCATTTGGTGCCTAATCTATCATTTAGCTGGGGACCCCCTGGAACCCCCTCAAGGACCACTGGTTGAGAACCACTGTCATAGAGGTATATATATATATATATATATCTATATCTATATATCTATCTATCTATCTATCTATATATATATATATATCTATATCTATATCTATATCTATATATATATATATATATATATATATATATATATATATATATATATATATATGAGAGAGAGAGAGAGAGAGAGAGAGAGAGAGAGAGAGAGAGAGAGAGAGAGAGAGAGATAGATAGATATATATAGATATAGATATAGATATATAGATATAAAGATATATAGATAGATATAGATAGATAGATAGATAGATATAATGTGGTAAAATATATTTGGAAAAGTAAAGTAAAGTATAGGCTACATGATCAGAACATGCTTAAACATTCAATTACAACTAAGGTAAAAGTAATATCACAGCCATTCTAGGGCAAAAAAAACATACAGCCATATATTTGCTATTTTTGCTACTGTTGTGTGACACTTTATAGTATGACGTGGAGCAAGGGCATTAAAAAAAACATAGGAGATACGACTACGAGGTTTCTGGCTGACAGCAACGGGTAACTGGAGTCAACCAATTTTACCGTGACTTGAAACATTGTAACGTCAAGATTGCAACCTTTTGTATTTTCCTCACTTTTTTTTGTTTATGTAATATATCATTAGGGTGAGAGCATATATAGTTATTATAGTGGGACTGGGAAACATCCACACAAATTTCCCCCAAGTTACCAAAACGTTAAGGGTAGCCTACTTCATTTCCCACAGAGCACCATTGCTTCTAAATTTCCAGCGGTGCATTGTGGGACTTGTAGGCCCCAGAGTCGGTCACGCAGATTACAAAAACTACAATTCCCCCAGCCGTTCAGCCTACACTGTCTGTCATTATTGGTCTGTTCTTCATGGCGTCCGTCCGAGAGCTAAACAGAGGAGGACTCTTCTCTTTCTGATCAGCAGATCATAGATAGATAGGCCCACCGGCCCGGCCGAGGATCCATGGTGAGTCTACTGCGTCTATCTTATACTTTATTGTTTAAACACGTTGATTAGCACAGATAGCTTCATGACATTCATTATTGAGTGATCTATTTATGTCGCACACACTAGTGTTGTTGTCCCAGATAACCTCCTTGCTTCAACTGGTGATTTCCTCGTAGGGGAGACAGCATTGTTGTTATTACACTGTTATAAACGTGTAATAACATATAACGTTATAACATTGGATTTTCTCTTTGTTACTGATGTTGACAAGCATGCACTTTGTGTAATAATGATCCTCAACTGGTGATTTCCCCATAAGAAGAAAGCATAGTTCTTATCACAACGTTATAACATTATTATAATGTGTAACATAACATTATGTAATAATTAGATTTTCTATTTTTACTGATGTTGACAAGCATGCACTATGTGTAATAAGAAGTACTCAAATGTTTTTGCTTAAGTAAAAGTATCAATACTGCAATGTAGAAATGCTCTGTTTACAAGTAAAAGTCCGCAATTAAAAATTCACTTGAGTAAAAGTACAATAGTGTTTTGGCATCAAAATGTATTTAAAGCACTAATAAGAAACTCATTATGCAGAATGTCCCCTTTCACAAGTTATCATAATACGTCTAAAATTAATTTAAAAAATAATAATTTGAAAATAGCAGATTTACAAGCTCATTGTGAGCTTGTAGATCTGCTAAATAGTGGTTAATATATCTTTTGTAATAGTAATCAAAATACACAAAGTAACTAGTAGTAAGTTTTCAAATAAATGTAGTGGAGTAAAAGTACAATATTTGCCTCTGAGATGCATTGGAGTAGAAGTATTGGAAGTTGGAATTACTCAAGTAAAGTACAAATACCTCAACATTTTACTTAAGTACACTACTTAAGTAAAAGTTACCTTACACAACTGGTTATGACATTAGATTTTCTCTTATTTACTTATGTTGACAAGCATGCACTATGTGTGTATAATGCAAATGCAGCTTAAGTCAGTATACTGTTTTCTCTTCCCTTATATTGTAGTAAATAACTGTATTTAATCCACAGGTCAACAATAACCCTCTACATTAATACTGTGGCCTGTGTCATAATGGAGGTCGTCAGCATGGAGGATGATCAGAACCGTTTGACACAGCAGAGGTTTGACGCGGCTGTCAAAGTCATCAAAAGTTTACCTCCAGATGGTGAGTACTTCTTGTCTGTCTGCATGCCATAATCCACTATAGTAAATGTGGGTGTGGTTTGCCTCATTTAACCCAGTTTGTAGATCTGCTATTTTCAAATAGCCGAAGTGTGTATATATAGGGCTGAAGTGGTTAATGTATGTTTTGTAATAATAATCCAAATCTATAAGTAACTAGTAGGCCTAACTAAACCATAACGTTTTCAAATAATTATAGAGAAGTAAAAGCGCAATATTTGCCTCTGAGATGTAGTGGAGTAGAAGTAAAAGCATTGAGAATTGGAAATACCCCAGTAAAGTAAAAGTACCTCAAAATTGTACTGAAGTACAGTGCTTGAGTAAATGTACTTAGATACCTTACCCCATAGGGGGGAAAGCTGAGCAGCTTGTGTGATTAAGGCTTATAATCCACATACCACACAAAGCAGTATATAGCTGTTGGGTTGTAGATAGGTAGGGTACATGATTTACTTTGGTTAAAGTAAGTGTTAAGGCCAGTCCACACCAATGCAACACCGTGCAACTGCCATTTGGGGATAATGGTTGCAAGTAGTTGCGAGTAGTTGCATGTTGCAAGGAGTTGCGTCGCGAATCATTGGGCTGGACTGGCCTTTAAACAGCTCTCTATATTCTGATAGTACTCATTGCTATAGAGTGTTTGTTCAGTAACTGGAGTCTCCGTGTCTCTCTAGCTCTTTATTAAACAGAAAATGCGTTTTTGGGTCCGGATACCAATTTTATCCAATTCAGGATAGAAAACTCAGTCTGGAAGTGATGACTGATGACACAATGAAACGAGCAGACAACAATTGGAACTGGAACACTATAAAAAATGAAGCTCATACATGGGTACTTTCCCCTGATTGGCTGAAATGTTGTCACCTACCTGGAAATGTATTTTCTGTTTATTAACCCATTAAGACCTGGGACGCATCTGTGTCATTTTTAGATTTGAGCTAAAAAGCATTATTTTACACTTTTTTACACAAGCTCATAGCACGGCACCGAGTGCCGCGCTATGAGCTTGTAGATCTGCTATTTTTGAAAAATCGAGGAAATTTGTGCAAATCTTTGAATACTTTTTTTAAGCGAACATTTGTAACTCAAATCTTTGCTTCTGGGGAGTCCCTGGAACAAAATGGGGGTCCTTGACATGAAAAAGTTTGATAACCATTAACCACTGATATTACAACATACGTTTTTTCAAAAAACTGATTTAGAAGACATTTTGTAGAATCGGAACCTCAGGCCTTAATGGCCTTAATGGCCTAAAGAGCTAGAGACACAAGGAGACCCCTGTTACTGAACAAACACGCTATAGCAATGATTACAGATACAGAATATATTGCTATAACGTTTTAACAAAAAAAAAAACGTTTTGTTTTAACCAAAAGATATCATTTACCCTACCTTTTAATATGATGAGAATTGAGGAATATATAATAACCTGTTCACAATACTACAATTTACAACTCCTTTCATTGGTAATAATGGCAACTGAAAGGCCAATGAAATTTGACGTTTTCAGTCATTATAGAAATGCAAAATGCACAATAATAATAAACCACAGTCTCTACTATGGTATGGTCATGTTTGTCACATTTTCTCCCCTTCAGGTTCGTTTCAGCCTTCCAATGACATGATGCTCAAGTTCTACGGCTTCTACAAGCAAGCCACGTTAGGGCCCTGTAACATCCCACGGCCTGGGTTCTGGGACGCCGTGGGCAAAGCTAAATGGTAAGAATACTAACTATGTGTCTATCATTGTTCTCCTCATTACATTACAGTCATTTAGCAGACGCTTTTAAAGAGACTTACAATAAGTGTATTCAACATAGGTAGGGAACGAAACTACTAATCACCAGAAGTGCATTTCCTGCAAAAACAAGCAACCAAGAGTATACCTAGCGCTAAGGTAAAAGTACAATATATCAGCTACCTACTTTCTTAAACACATGAGACAAAATAGCAAAATAAAATGAGCAAGAGCTAATACAAATACTTGTATCGACTAAACAAGATCCAATAAAACAGTACAACAATAAAACAAGAGTTCGTACAACTAGTTTTTTTTTGTTATCAATTGTTTTTATTATCAAATCGACAATACAATTATATTCACATGAATACATTTTTCAACAAAAACAAGATACAAACAACTTAAAACAAAATAATAATAAAAATAAACCCACCCACCCCTCCCCGGACCAACAATTTCTCGAAATGTAAGGGCCAAACACCATGCCTATACCTGTGCAAGGTCATAACACTGTGTACAACACTTAAACCAAATCTTTAAGCTTATCTGCAACATTAGACCACGTATCAATGTTCCTCTCACTTGCTCCATGTGACCTCGCCGTTGACAGTTCTAAATAAACAATATCCAAAAACGTTAAAACCCATTGGCGAAATGTTAGTGTATGAGGAGGTTTCCTTGTAGCTACCATTTTCTTTGCAGCTGTTAAGCCGGCGAAGAAGATGCGCTTGTATGTGCAGTTCAGGTGTAGCAGGGACACATCATTTAAGATAAATACAGATGGAGAAGGTGTAATATCAGCTCCCAAAAGTAATGACAATTTAGCAGCAACCATAACCCAAAAAGAGGAAACCATTGGACATTCCCAAACCATGTGAAAAAAGGTACCAATAACATTTGGAGTACAAAATGTGCAGTTGGGGCTATTTATAAACCTCATAGCACATAATCTACGGGGAGTCAAATATGTACGGTGAACAAAATGTAAATGAATCTGAGTTCGTACAACTAGTTAACAACAAGTAGGCCAGGCAAAGAGGAAGGGTAGTGTTTCCTTAAGAGGTGGGTTTTCAGCCTGCGGCGAAAGATGGGCAGTGACTCTGCTGTCCTGACATCAGTGGGAAGTTCATTCCACCACTGTGGGGCCAGAACAGAATGTGTCAGAATGTGTCCTCATGTGTCAACAAACAAAAAATAGAGTTCAAGTTTGATATGATACTGTATGGCACACTGACTATGAAGAAAATAAAAACATGTCACTTCATGTCAAAAAGGGTTGCTGACCCCTGACCTATACAATCTGATCACCCTTGTACCTGTTCCTGATCATGTGATCTGACTGACCAATTACATAACATCTGGGTTTGCCATTGACCGTTATCATGCCTCACCGTAAATCCTTTAAGACCGGGAACACGTCTGTGTCATTTTTTGTATTTCTTTGGCTATTCAAAAATAGCAGATATACAAGCTCATAGCGCGGCACCGAGTGCCGCACTATGAGCTTGTAGATCTGCTATTTTTGAAAAAATCGTGAAAATGTGTGCAAATCTTTGAATATTTATTATATATTTTTTTTAAGCGAAAATGTTTAACTAAAATCTTTGCTTCTGGCGATTCTACAAATGTCTTCTAATTCCTAACACTTTTTAAAAAAACGTATGTTGCTATAATATCAGTGGTTCTCAAACCTTTTTCATGTCATGGACCACCCAAAATTATATGTATTTGGCCGCCAAAATATTTTGTTCCAGAGACCCCCCCAGAAGCAAATATTGGAGTTGAAAATGTTCACTTTAAAAAACATATTTATATTCAAAGATTTGTACAAATGTTCACGATTTTTCAAAACAAAAATAGCAGATCTACAAGCTCATAGCGCGGCACTCGCGCTATCTAATGACACAGATGCGTTCCCGGTCTTAAAGGGTTAAATCCTCAAGCTATGATAAGTGTTCTCTGGACTTGAGTGATGAGATAATTGACAGGGAACGTGTCACCTCTAACCCACTCGACTGCTTTTCTTGTATTTCTAGAATATTTGTGATTTGCATAGCAATAGAGACAGTTATTCAAATCATGTTTATGTAAGGCCGATCAGTCACTGACTGTAGCTAGAGTTACAACTTAAAAGGGATAGTTCACCCAAAAAATTACTTATTTTCTATCAATTACACACACCCCATGAAGCATGGAGATTTGTTTTTGTTTTTGTCGCATTCCTAAGCCAATAATTATGATGACCGGCAGCAGTGGTGTGTCTCCTATCGGAACCGGTGCCTACCGGTCCCGCTGGTCATCAAATTTTTGGCTTAGGAATGCGACAAAAACTAAAAAAAAGAATCCATGAATTCCAGTTTCCATATGGTGACTAATCGATAGAAAGAAGTAATGTTTTGGGTGAACTATCCCTTTAGACATTAAGACCTGGAACGCATCTGTGTCACTTTAGATTTCTTTGGCTATTCAAAATGAGCAGATCTACAAGCTCATAGCGCGGCACTCTTGTAGATCTGCTATTTTTGTTAAATCGTGAAAAAATATTTTTTTCAAAAAACTGTTAGGATTTAGATTTTTTTTTTTTTTAATCGGCCTCAGGTCTTAATGGGTTAACTCTTGTTTGTCTGCAGGTCAATGGGTCCACACAGACACAGTTAAACAAAGTTACACAGTGACCTGAAATGGCCTTTGACAGAGCTTGTTGGAAGTTCAGTTGAAAAAAACTGCCATAGTTGTTGTTGTTCAAAACTAGTTTTGACTTTGTTCCATAATCATGTGTTCAATCTGTGTCTCTGCAGGGATGCCTGGAATTCTCTTGGAGAGATGCCAAAGGAAGAAGCGATGGCGGCCTACGTTGATGAAATGAAACTGGTAATTTTGCTCAGTCACTTAGTAGTAACTCCATACAGCATGTTATTCATATTACAGTGTTACTACACAGGCAGTCGGATACAGTGGTGGACAGTAACTAAGTACATTTACTTAAGTACTGTACTTCAGTACAATTTTGAGGTATTTTTTACTTTACTTGAGTATTTCCAATTTTCAGTATTTTTACTTATACTCTACTGCATGCAAATGTTGTACTTTTACTCCACTACATTTATTTGAAAAATTTAGTTACTAGTTGCTTTGTAGATTTTCATTATTATTACAAAACATACTGTAACAGTTGAGAGATGCAGCTCCCTGAGCTGGAATCGAACCTTCGCCCCACGGCTCACTAGTTCAGCCAACAACCCTCTGCGCCAAAGAAGGTAGCGCCCTTAGTGGAGGAAGTTGTGGCGTATTGGTGACGCTACACTCTCCCCTCGGTTCGAGTCCCCAAAGCGCCACAACTTCCTCCACTGAGGGAGCTAGCTTCTTTGGCACAGGGGGATGTTGGCTGGACATGTAAGCCGTGGGTGATGGGTTCAACTCCAGCTTGGGGCGTGCCCTTACGTGAGGGACTTGCCGTGTGCGGTGAAGCGCGAGGTTGCGCTTCGATTCGAATTGGGGGGAGAGTGTAGCGTCCCCAAGCCGCCACAACTTCCTTCACTGAGGGGGCTAGCTTCTTTGGTGCAGGGGGTTGTTGGCTGGACAAGTGGGGCGGAGGTTCAATAACGACTTGAGGCGCTGCGTTTCTCGGCCGTTCCAGTACATTAACCACTTCAGCCCTATATATACATTTCGGCCATTTAAAAATAGCTGATCTACAAGCTCACAATGCGTCGCATTGTGAGCTTGTAGATCTGCTATTTTCAAATGATTTTTATACATTTGAAAACTTGAAATGGGACATTCTGCATAATGAGAACTTTTACTTTTGGTACTTTAAGTTGTTGATGCCAATACTTTTGTACTTTTTGAATTACGGACTTTTACTTACAGATTATTTCTATATTGCAGTATTGATACTTTTACTTAAGTAAAAACATTTGAGTACTTTTTCCCACCACTGTCGTCAGATACAGTATGTTGATTGATGCCACGCTCTGTGCTTACTGTGTGTGTGGTGTGTAGATCCTGGAGGGCATGCCCATCACAGAGGAGGTGGAGGCTCTGCTGAGGATACTCGGCCCGTTTTACGAGCTCGTGGACGAGAAGAAAAAGATCACTCAGATATCAGACCTGAGCGCAGGTAATAATTACATAACACAATACAGTATGTCTAATGCAATATGTATTACTGTATGTTTCGAAATGACAAATCTAATCTTTTTACCTGCCCTCTATCGTTATGCTCAGCCCGTTTGACTCAGTTTGCTAGGCAACTTGAAGGCAAGTACTTATGATGTGTAAAACTCCATTTGTTTGGTTCTGTAGTAATATTAGTCTATTTTAGTCTTGTGTTGTAGTTTAGTGTACTTTGTGTATATAGTGTTGCAGACAAACTTCTGTTTAGTGAACCTATAGAAGTCCCGTTTATGCTACTAGAGATGAATCATAATGTATGAGGTGGTGGAAATATTGTCTGGTTTTCCTGCGTATGTGTGTGTGTGTAAAACCTTTTAAAGCAGGGGTCTTCAACAGGGGGTCAGGGACCCCTAGGGGGTCCCCAGAGCTACTATAGGGGGTCCGCCAAATCTTTGTGTGATAGGATTTCGTTTTTTTTACATTAACCACTTGAACCCGAATTCCTTTTCTGAGGGGAACATTAGCCGAAAATAGCAGATCTACAGTACAAGCTCTCAACGCCTATTTTTGGCAAAGAGGCTATAGGTGTAAGTTAAAAAAAAACTTTACATTTTATACAATATAGAGTAGGGGGTCCCTGCTTCATCTCTTTCTCAGCTAGGGGGTCCTTGGCCTGAAAACGTTGAAGACCCCTGTTTTAAAGGGCAAGACCACTTTGGTAGAGGTTTGGGTTGTCTAGTTACCTTGCCATGATGTAACTCCAAAGGTGGACACGAAATCAAAAATAATTGCTCCATTGATAGAAATTAATAATTCAAAAATATGCTCCTCGTTGACTTACTACGTACGTCGTACGTAAAACAAGTCACTCTTTTAGCACGTAAACGAAACACAAACAAAGATGATTCAGACAATATAGAACATCACCAAACCCAGTACTGTTTATTGTTTTAATAAAGATGTTAACTTCCTGTTGATTTTAATATTTTTATTAAGAAGAAAACCCCGGACTGGATCCGCGGATCCGGATCTTATATAAACATTCTTTTATAATTACGTTTTAATGGGGATGTAGTTTCTTGAGTATTTGGTCCATCTTGCACGTTTGCAACAAGTCTCTGTTTTATTCTGTTCAGGGATCGGGACGACCATGTCAGGGATGGCATCAAAGAGCATGGCCAAGAGCATCATCAGAACCATGGAGATGAACGGCACCCTGGACACCATCCAAAGGCCCAGCACGCTCCAACCTCTGATGGACGGCAGCGAGAAGGAGGAGGACGAGCTGGGAGAGGAGGAGGAGGAGGAGGAAGAAGAAGATGATGATGAGGACGACGACGAGGAAGATGAAGAGGAAGAGGAAGTAGTGATAAAAGAGGTCAAAAAAGGTAAAATAATAATTACATTATATCATCATCAGTAACAAGGAGTACTTCTCCGAAGTCATGCTCTCTGACTTTTCAACCACAAAGTGTAGATTGATCGGGGTGCCCGCTGGCCTAGTGGTCCAGGTACATACCACATACGTTGGTAATCCAGCTTGACAGCGTGTCGCGAGTTCGACTTCCGCCGCCCCGAGTTCGACTATCTCGCCCCATTTTCTGTCAGCCTTTTTTATAGATATGTTTTGGGGGCTTTTCTACCTTTATTTCTTATAGATTACAGTGTAGATAGACAGGAAACAGGGGAGAGATACGGGGAGACGGGGAGAGACATGAAGTAAAGATCATCGAAAAGCAGCTGAATTCGTCGCTGAATTCAGCGATTGACCAATCAGATTCAAGCATTCAACCAAGCTGTGTAATAATACAATATAACTTATACAATCTGTATGGTAGAGTACGTTAATACAATATAACGTATATAAAGGGGGTGGTTGTATTTTGTCTCCCTGCTCTTCTATTGAGACATTCAAGTTGTGTCAAAGGTCATGTCTCACCTAAACACAGGATCTGACTCGAATTTTGACCTGATGGTCAAGATTCAATTGATCCCCTGAGCCGACTCTATATAGCTCAATGGTCAAAAATGTCAGCACTTGCATAGGAAGCCGGGTTCAAATCCAGGGGTAGAAGAGGAAAGTTACATAGTGCTGCTTTAAATAAAAGGGATGTTTTTTCTTTTACTTCAGAAAAGAAACCGTCGGCCTCGTTGCCAAAGAAGAAGGGTTCGGCCAGGAGGTCCAAAACGCCCCTGTCCAATGGGCAGCCGGCAGGTCACATGACCAACGGGACGACGACGCACTCCAAGGCGGCCCTGAACAGCGAGGACTCCCGGGAGGACACGAAGAGCTCCTCCACAGAGCCTCAACTCAACGGACACCACATTGGTAGGTTATATAGACCAGTGGGGTTTCAACCCTTTTCACAACAAGGTCCATTATTTAGTCAGCATTTGAGCCACGGAACCACCGTTTGATGAGAATTAGACTCTCAGATCCAAGACTTTGAATATTTTGTTGTCGTTGGATGAGATTTTGTCCACAATTCCATCCATGCTGTATTGATGTTGGTTCCATAGGACAGTGGTTCTCAAACTTTTTCATGTCAAGGACCCCCAAATTGACACTTATTAGACCCCCATTTGAAAAGATATGCCAAGGACCCCCATAAGAGAAGATCTTTACGGCTCTAGCAGTGATTTTAAACCATTTTCATTTCAAGGACCACCAGTTTGACATGCATTAGGCTACGGACCCCCATTTAATGGCATTTCTATCTCTGGGACCCCAATTTATATAGTAAAATCTATGTTAATGTAACTCTGAGAGTGTACAAATGGAACCAAATTACAAATGGAACCAAATGGACCTGTTAGGGTCCATTTGGTTCCATTTGTACACTCTCAGAGTTACAGACCCATAAGGGTCAATTTGGTTCCTATCTATCTATCATTTAGCTGGGGACCCCCTGGAACTCCCTCAAGGGCCACTGGGGGTCCCCGGATCCCACTTTGAGAACCAATGCCATAGGAGAGCGTAAAATGAAAATTTTACACTCTCAAGAGTTAAAGATCTACTGTATAAGGGTCCATTTGGTTACCAACTCTCCATCATTTAGCTGGGGACCACCTGGAACCCCCTCAAGGAGGACCCCGGACCACTGGTTGAGAACCACTGGGTTGTTTCACAAGAACACCACGTTGGTAAGGGAAGGGTTGTGCAATACAATAAGTGGGGCATTTTGACATTGAATTATCACACAGTCATCATGTCCTGTAGTGCTCAGTGTATTCATCTATTTCTCAACAAAGGGATCATTGTAGACTGAACATGTTTTGTGCCAGGGACCCTCAGAAGAGAACATTTGTGTAATTCTTTTTTTTGCAGATGTATAAGCTCTGTGAGCTTGTAGATCTGCTATTTTTGAACAGCCAACGTATAAATGGATAAAGTGGTTAAAATGATTGTGATGCTATATTAACCCATTTTAGCTGAGGACCCCCTGGAACTGAACTCAAGGACCTGGACCCCACCCTGACAACCACTGGCTTAGTTTCCTTGAGAACACTTAGAGAATAGTTTGTTAGTGGGGTCTGTGGACTGGGCCAAGGACCCCGAGTTTGACATGCATTAGGCTACGGGCCCCCATTTAATGGCATTTCTCTCTGGGACCCCAATTTATATTGTAAAATCAATGTTAATTTAACTCTGAGAGTTTCAGACCCATAAGGGTCCATTTGGTTACTAACTATCTATCATTTAGCTGGGGACCCCCTGGAACTCCCTGTTAGTGGGGACTGGGGACTGGGCCTACACTGTTAGTGGGCACTGCATGGGGACTGGGCCTTCACTAGGCTGCCTGCTCCTGCATATCCCTGGACATGTGATCAGATAATCTGCTATAAGCTTTATTCCACAGAGCTGAGGCAACTCTCTGTTTTCAACACTAAGCCGGTCCGGTCCAGTGTCGCTTTATTAATGGTGTTAAAATGAATGGTTCTGTTTAGTTAGCGCTAAATGAACCCCAGTCATTAATTATTCTATTCTATTCTATTCTACAATATACTGTATGTACATAATTCAGATTCCATAACCCATTAAAACCACAAAAGTATCTGTGTCATTTTTTATTTTAGCTATATACATATACAGTAGCAACATAAGTATTTAGGAAACTCTTTGGATTTAGAACAGTGTTTTAGAACAGTGGTTCTCAAAAACAGCAGATCTACAAGCTCACAGAGTCACAGCATGTCACTACATGCCAAACTGCGAGCTTGTACATTTGATATTTCTGAACATTTTTGATTTTTTTTTCTTCAAATCTTTTCTTGGGGTCCCTGGCACAAAACATTTAGTGATGGGGGGGTCCACGGCCAAATACATATCTTTTTGGGGGTCCTTGACACGAACAAGTTTGAGAACTAATGGTTTAGAAGGCATTTGTACAATCGGCCTCAGGTGGGTTAAGGCAAGAGTTAATCAATTTGTTTCCCCACATTGTTCTTCTATGTTCCCACTATAGATTCTAATGGAGATGCATCTGGACCTCAGCACCTGACCAGTGACTCAGACAGTGAGGTGTACTGTGACTCTGTGGACCAGTTCGGTCAGGAAGAGGTTAGTCACTAAACTAACTCACACAACTCACCGGAATCATAAAAGCAGTGCAATTATGAGACAGCAGACTACAGAGCACTGTGTGTAGTCTGTATACAGGAGTACAAACACGTTCAACATAAAGCTGCACTGTGCATAAAATGCAAGTGTTTTCATTAATCTAAATCACATAAGAGCTGCCCCCCCATGGGATTGAAATGCAGAGCATTAAACACAATGGGCTTCAGTTGTACTCTGGTACCAGTGGCGTGAGTTTCCAAACAGTTTCCACTAGCTGCCACTTGGGGTCGCCATAGTATGTGAAGTGTGAAAACTCTCCACTGCACCTTTTAACCTCTTTGAATATGTCATTGTAGCCAAAAAGTTGAAGAATAGCTAAAATAAAGTAAAGTACTATCAAAAAATTACAGTGCAATAAAATAACAATTAAAGAACCAATGCAATATACACATTCACACTCACGCATTCACACACATACAAGACAAAAACGATTATTCTAAATGACGAAAAAGTTAAGCATTATTTCAAACAGAAGGATGGTGTTCCTGCTAGGCTTTGGGCCTGTCGCACCTCCAACGGTGCCCATGATGGACTATGCATGGCAGGGGCGTCCTCTTCCCTGAGCCAGGCCTAGACCTGACCGCATACCAAGCTCAAAGTATAAAATAGGGCTTAAATCGCGACGCGTTGTGAGCTTGTAGATCTGCTATTTTCAAAAGTTTTTGTACCTTTACTTTTGGTACTTTAAGTACATTTTGATACCAATACTTTTGTACTTTTACTCAAATAGATTTTGAATTCCGGAATTTTACTTGTAACAGAGTACTTCTACATTGCAGTATTGATACTTTTACTTAAGTAGAAGATTTGAGCACTTTTTCCACCAGTGCATGTAGGGCTAGGAAATGGGTCCCATTTCTAGTCTTTGGTATGACCCAAATGGGGGATCGAACTCCAACATCATAGTCTCAGGGCGGACACTCTAACCACAAGGCCACTGAGCTTGATGTGTATATATTGTGAAAATCTAAACCTCCATGTCATTCTCTCCATGTGACATGTATAATCATGAGCCTGTGTGTCCTCCTCCTCCTTCTCCTCCCCTCCAGAGCTCAGAGAACCACCAGTCCATTGATGACCTGGAGGAAGAGGAGAACCACGTGACCGAGGAGCTTCACGCCCCACACAGGGTCCCCGAGGAGGAGGAGACCTCCTCCCCCAGCCCCCTGGAAGGCATCCAGTGTGGAGGAGAGGACGGAGGAGAGGATGGAGGAGTGATCTCTCAGCGGCAGAGCGCTCCAGACAGCTCCTTGGTCAGGAGAGGAAGGGGTAAGGCACAGGGCCACGCTGTCAATTCAAGTCAATTACTGTAGCAGGAGAAGTATCTGTCTGTCTGTCTGTCTGTCTGTCTGTCTTCTGAAGGGTTGTGCATTTGCTATTTTCAGTCACTGGTGTCAAGTGAGACACCGTATTCTGTAAAGTGCAAAATGCAGAAGAGGAGAGTGGATGGTAGTTCAGTCGATGAAGTTTGAGATATAAATTCATCTGTTTTTGTTTGTTTTAATTGACAATTCAGCAGTGGAAAGCTGCTCCTTCATATTTTTTTTCCAGTTGCAAACAGTGCTTAATTTGTAAATGGTTAGGTGCCGGAGCTCATGAAGGAAGAGACATTTAGGGGAAATATGAAAGCTGAATTAATAATAACTTGCCTAAAATATGTGTATTTGAGGTG
Organism: Gymnoscopelus microlampas; assembly: GCF_963454915.1. Lineage (NCBI taxonomy): Eukaryota > Metazoa > Chordata > Actinopteri > Myctophiformes > Myctophidae > Gymnoscopelus > Gymnoscopelus microlampas. The sequence continues at coordinate 35,460,254 of NC_139959.1, read as the reverse complement.
ACGGAACACCTTCTGGAGGTACATACTGTATTAAGCCCTGGTTGCAAGCCTTACTTTTGTTTTGGGCTGTGGCTGTTAAGTGATGTCACAGCATGAGTTAGATGGCTGTTTTTGGAATGGATATGTGGGATGTGTTGTGTGCAAACCAGCTGCAGTGGTCTATCACACTCAGTAAAACTATAACTTTAAGTATAAAAACATATGGTTTTGAAACAAAAAACGTTAAGTAGCAGTTTTTCCGAAGGAAACCTTAACCTTTTTTTTTTTTTAAAGATTTGTTTTTGGCATTTTATTGCTTTATTGGAGAGGGACAGTGAAAGTATGACGACAGGAAGAATGGGGAGAGAGATGGGGGAAGACATGCAGCAAAGGCCGTCGGGAACGGGACGCGAACGCGCGGCACGCTGCTATTAAGGATTTTCAACCAGGGTGCCTAGACCGCGACGCCACGGTCTAGGCCGGAAACCTTAACCTTTTGAGTGATTTCATTATTATGTCTGTGCATGGTTGAAGGTTCCAGATCTTCGGGCCTGGGTTCCGGAGCCCCGGCGGGGGCCCACGTGCAAGGCAGCGGAGACGGGGACGGGGAGCACTGGGGCGGAGCGGGCGGCGGCGCCCCAGGAGGAGGGAGTTTGAACCAGCAGATCGTGGTGGCTCTGGCCAGACTGCAGGAGGACATGCAGAGCGTCCTGGAGAGGCTGCACACCCTGGAGGCTCTCACTGCTACCCAGGTCAGAGACATTGATTGATTGAATACTTTAGAATAGCCGTGCTATCCAATAGACAGGTTTCCTGTTAGTAAACATTGAGAGGAATATGACCGCGCAGCTGCGGGGGGAAGCCTATGGGTGCGTTTGGAAATTACGCACCGGAGCACACTCGCCTATTAGTTTGTATTGGCCAGTGCGCTCACTGCCGCTCAGGGCTGTATTTTCGAACGCGCCTTCCACCCCCAGGCATGCGCAGATTGCGCATTCTGCTCTGTGATGACGTCGCTCGGAAACCCGTCTATTGCTCATAGCACGAGTGCCGTGCTATGAGCAAAAACACATGACCAAATGGACACATTGGCCTAAAACACACATTGGCCTAAAACACATTGTGGGAGGCAACAGACTGGCCACACGAGACTAGCCTAGCCCTAAATGTATACTAATGGACTCCTAATGTGTCATAGGGTCTATTCCAATGGGGAACTGCCTTCCATTCCGACATCCCGCCACTCCGACTGCGTGGCTTCCGTGTGCGGGTTAGGTATAGGGTTAGTAACCGTCGGAAAGGCGACATGTCGGAAAGCCGACATGTAACCATTCCAATGTGCTGCACATTTTAAAACAATAGTAGGTCTGCATTAACTACTGAGCTGGCTATGAAAGAGATCGCTGGCTTTTCAAAGGACAGTGTTACTTTAGGACAGAAGGAGATCAAGTTCTACCAGCTAAACCATTTGTTTGGTTTGGCGAGGTAGCTTCAATAGGTGTGGTTTCCATTAAGGTGAGCAGGCATTCTCTGTTGATGAGAAAGTCCAAGGCATGCAAATCTAACAATGGAAAAAATAAACACACTACAAACTACACTTGACTTGATTTGATTTATTAGACGTAATAATTACATGTTAAATGCTTCTCACGGAAACCTCTAGGATAAAATGCCAATGGAACGAGGAAACTTGGGAGAAAAAAAAGATACATGATGAGTGATTAATGAGGGCATGCCAGGATTTTAATTGAATGCGGTGTCACAATATACTGTAGAATGCCTTGATGAAGGCATGTTGCCGCAACGCGTAGGTGCATTACGGACATGTTGATGACCCCTGCTCCATCCTCCCTTCAGTCGTACCACTCATAGCCAGTTCTCCATTAAACACAGAGGTTCTTTACTCTGGAATACACACATACTTATCGCCAACTCCTTATCACTCAGTAACTTTAAACGTAGACTGAGGGCCAGCCTGATGAATCAAGCCTCTCCACTTGCTTCTATCATATAATGTAGCCCTACTTCTACATAGACACAGACACAGTCGCACACACGCACGCGCACGCACACACACACACACACACACACACACACACACACACACACACACACACACACACACACACACACACACACACACACACACACACACACACACACACACACACACACACACACCCACACATTCAACTTTACACAAGGTACTTGTTGTTTGTCGTGTCTTAAGGTTTGATTACTATGTTCAACTTACTACTTGTTTATTATTTTAGGTGAGAACCTTGTATAAGCCATATATGGGTTTCCTTTCGCACATGCACTTGTTTCTGTCTTTTGATAATAGTTACCTTTTGTACTGTTTTTATTGTGTGTGTGAATAAATCAAATAAAACAAAAGTATTTTGTCCTTAGATTAAATGAACCATTGATGTGTTGTTGTTGTTGTTTTTTTACTTAATTCTTATTTAATTTCTTACTTCTCTTCAGGCCAGATCAATGGCTCTATCTCCAACCTACTCTCCCCGTCCAGTAAACAAGAGCAGTAAGGTACGGTATGCAGATGTTTTACAACATCTGGTTTATTATGTGTTATCGTGGCAGGTTTTACAGCTTCATGGACTGACACTGGCCTTTGTGTTGTTTAACCAAAGCCAGATCTGACTTAAAGCGGCACTATGTAACTTTTTTTTAATGAATGAAATGTAATGGTTGTATTTAGTCTCCCTGCTCTTCTATTGAGACATTTAGATCGTGTCAAAGGTCATGTCTCACCTAGACACAGGATCTGACACAATTCAATTCAATTCATCCCCTGAGCAAGCAGGCAGGCTCTATTAGCTCAATGGTAAAAACAATAAAAACTAGAAAAAGTGCTCCTCGGAGCACAAGTCTCCGCCAGCAGACTTGTGTTGGGAATGTTGGGAATGTTCTAATTCTTATGTTCTAATTCTTACAAAAAATACGGATAGGACACAAGTGTCCTATCCGTCTGTATAACTGTCCTATCCGTCCTGTCTGTATAAGTGTCCTATCCGTCCTGTCTGTATAAGTGTCCTATCCGTCCTGTCTGTATAAGTGTCCTATCCGTCCTGTCTATGTAAGTGTCCTATCCATTCCTGTCTTACCTCACTTTGAAAGAGGCACAGACTCTTTCAAGGTGACACATGTATTTATAGGCCGCTATACGTCACTAGCCAATCAGATCACACTATTTCACCGTATTGTGTGTCACGTGAGGCTTGACCAATGTTAGTCCCAGTTTCAGAAAGTGAAAACAAACTCTCCTGGCGGAGACAATAATCTGCACTTAAGCAGAAAACCAGGTTCAAATCCAGGGTAGAAGAGGAAAGTTACATAGTACAGCTTTAAATCAACCACGAGCAGGCACTGCAGTGATTGATTAAATCCTTATTTGACTCAGTAAATCTACTGTAGATTATAAGGCACAGAGTGTGTTATTGTCCCCCACTATGGTACTAATCAACGTTATTCTATTACCCAGAAACCTCGCTGGTGGCCTTTCGATGTTTCTCCCAGGACTGTGGCCTTTGCTGTCGTTTGGCCCTTTGTGGTGCAGTGGCTTCTACGTCTCATCCTTCAGAGGAGGAAAAGGTAATAATTACACATCCAAATAATAAGCCTCTGTATGGTTTGAGATTCCATAATTCACCATACCAATCAAGATTGCTACAATTTTGCAACTCAAAAAACGTGTGTCACATGGCGGTGCGTTTTGAGCTTGTAGATCGGCTATTTTTGCTACTTTTGGGTGACACCGTAGTATGATGAATTAGGGCATTAATTTACGAAAGATTATAAAGGATAGGTTTATGCCTGACAGCAACGATATATAACTGAAATACAGCATTTTTTTGTAATGTGTTTATCATTGTATTAAATGTGCTCTTGCTCTTTCTAGACGAATCAACTGAAGGACAGATGGATCCTTAAAACACCACGATGGCATAGAACTAGCCTGGTAAACCCTCCCTCCGGAAATCTCATTTCAATTCGATTTCAGAAAGGAGTCTGGTCTGAAACGCCTTCCTCCAATAATCGCCCTGCTCAGCGAACCGACGAGCCTATCAGCGTCGTCGCTCATTGTTCTGTGATTGACAGCGACAGTTGGCCAATCAGGTGGCGAGTTCGAGTGAGCCCGAATGAACCCGAGTGCAGCCTGAGAGCCGCCGAAAAAAGACGAACGGCAGCCATTGTTGTTGTCCGAGTGCCTTCACTTCTTACTTTCAGTTTTATAACGCTTTCAAACTTCTTTTTTGAGGCACGGAATTTACTTATAAGATATCGTTTGGATAGAATTTAGTTGTTTAACTTCGTATATGTGGTCAATTAATCATGACAGAGCCTATTTAAAAATATAAATTTAGAGAACCGGCAGGGGCGGGGAGTGACACGCATGTATCCCAATAAGGCAACCTATTTTCGGCATGGCCGTCCCAAAAGTCCCGTTGCGTCACATAGTCTGGAGCTCGTCAAAATGAACTGCTCATTGGCTGAAGGGGACAACGGTATTACTCCCGCCCAACTCCAGCCCACAGCGATTATTGCAGAAAGGCGTTTCAGACCAGACTCCTTTCTGAAATCGAATTGAAATGAGATTTCCGGAGGGAGGGTTTACCAGGCTAGCATAGAACCACCTAGAAGAAGAAATGTCTTTGGTCTGGTAGCTAAACAAACAGCTTTACCTTCTTCTCCAATCTCCTCCTATAAGCCTAATGTATACAACTAACTGCTAGCCAAGTGGCAGGTTTTCAACCGAAAAACCACACTTTTTCGGCAAGCGGCAGGCATGGTTGTACGTACGATGCGGTACGCTGAAGTATAAACTAGGCTTTCATCCCCGTTCACCCACAACTCAATAACTAGCTTTTTGCACTATAAAAGATGGCACTAATGGAAGATGGCTCACAACACAAGTCTGTGGGAACTAGCTGTGGAATCAAAGACAAAATATGAATGTATATGGCATTATTATAGCCTCTATAACAATACAGGCTTTTCATCATTATTCTACTGTATTAGCTTTTTGGTTTTTTTGTGTCCTAAAAGGCAGTGGTTCTCAACCTGTGGGTCGGGACCCCCAGGGGGATTTCCAAATTATTTGGGGGGATCCTCAGATGATTAGCTTAGTAAGTAAACGAACCACCATACAGTATAAGTGTATACAGGGTGTCTGCACATTTATAAAGTGACAGTTTTAAGGACTTTTAAGACCTTTTTAATACCTCTAAAAAGTTTTATTAAACATAAGCCAAATTTGTCAAATATTAGAGGCAGAAAATGTGAAAATAGACGACCTACAAGCTCACAACGCCTCGCGTTGCGAGGCGTTGTGAGCTTGTAGATCGGCTATTTTCACAATAGAGCCGAGTCAAACTAAATGTAATGCCTCAACTTCTACAAGTCCAAGTGCTTGTCAGGGTGGGGGGTCCCCTGTTCAAATATGATTATTATGGGTATGGAGCATCCCCAGTTCAAATATGGTTATTTTGAGGGGTCCCCAGTTCAAATATGGTTATTATGGGGGTCCCCAGTTCAAATATGATTATTTTGAGGGGTACCCAGTTCAAATATGGTTATTTTGAGGGGTACCCAGTTCAAATATGATTATTTTGAGGTGTCTCCAGTTCAAATAATGTTATTTTGAAGTGTCCCCAGTTGAAATATGATTATTTTGGGGGGGTCCCCAGTTCAAATATGGTTATTTTCGGGGGTCGTGGCCTGAAAAGGTTGAGAACCACTGCTAAAGAGGACAGGTTCTGGTTAGAATATTGCAAACATGCTCATAGATTTGATTTACTGAAGCTTCAATGTCATTTCTACAAGGCTTCACTGCACATTATACTGTAAAACAGGGCTAACTATCTTTTCCTTTTGAAACATATAACGCTTTATGTGCTTATTATTACACATTTTCGCTACCTTTTCACTTTCATTAGTTGCTTTTAGGCAATGCTGCTAAAACATGTCATAACTGTAGTTTAGGAAGATGGAATGAATGAATTGTTTGATCCTTTTAATTCTGCAAATAAGTTAATTTATTATTTATTGTATTTTTTTGTAGAAACCGGTCAGATACACGTATTGCTTGTAAGATTTGAACTGTATAAAAAAAGGTTATACGTACATGATGATGTAGCAGGATTTGAAGTTACTGCTAAATGTTTTGATTTTTAGATTAAACAAGGCCTTTGTTTAGTAGCTTTACAGTGATCTGCCATATTATTGCATATCAGTTTGTGTTTTTATTCAGGTTTTTGTGAATCAATGGTAACCCAACGTCATCGTTTTTATTGTTAGAAAAGTGCCTCGTCATCATAAGGTACAGTCATGGGGGGCATTACTGTAGTTTAATTCACCGTGGAGTTTAAAGGAGTAATTCACCCAAAAAAAAAAGACTTATTTTACACACCCCATGAAGCCTTGAATTCATGGAGATTTCTTTAGTTTTTGTCACATTCCTAAGCCAATAATTTGATGACCGGTGGAGACATTAGCATCTTTCCGCCGGTCATCAAATTATTGGCTCAGGAATGCGAAATAAACTAAAGAAATCTCAATGAATTCAAAGCTCCATGGGGTGACTAAGTCATTTTTTTGGGTGGACTATCCCTTTAACCTCATCCACGCACATACCGTAACCTGTTCAATATCGGACCAAATTATTATACTTACAGATCATACTAGCTGGTGAGCCATGAGGAGTTGAAGAAAGTACTCCATAGTCAGATATTAATGGGCTGTATTGTTCTCTTTTACCAAGTGTAGCCTTGTCCTTTCCAGTAGTGTTGAGTTTGACAGCAAAGTTTGATTCAGTTTCAGTCATAGTCTTTTGAATCAAATTCCATTTAGTTTTAGTCATATTTTAGTCATCTGAAATGTTTTACTGTTAGTCTAGTTTTAGTCGACTAAATATCATAAGATTATAGTCGACTAAATCTAAAGTTGATTTAGTCGACTAAAATGTATTTTTGGCTGTGCCTTGATGGCGTCGTATAATGGCGGATTTTGATGCTGAAAAAAGCCGATCTGCAAGCTCTGTGAGCTTGTAGATCTGCTATTTTCAGAGCGCAACGCCCGAACACAACCAAGCATAAAATGACTTGTCTTTTAGTTCTACTGGATCTCTTCTCCACTAGTCCCTCACTAACAGTTTAGTCTAGTTTTTATTTGTTGACGAAATTGTCAATATATTTAGTCTTAGTTTTAGTCCTCATAGCTCTGTTTTTATTTAGTTTTCGTCAGTGAAAAAAGGTAGTCGACGAACATTTTTCGTCATAGTTTTAGTCGACGAAATCAACACTGCTTTCCAGTTAGACGTCCAACTAAACAAGAACACCTATCGCTTTAGATCACATTATTTTCGCATTTCAGATTTGTGTTGTATTTTATCAAAATGTAAATGTTTAACGTAGCTACATAATTGTACATAAAAAGACATAAGTATATGGTGGACTTTGAAATGGATTTTGTGTGACCGATGATACTAAATGTATATGACTTATAAGTTGTGTTAATATACTTAGAAAAGCAGTGAGATCTTATACTTGTCGTGTAAATTGTATACAATAGCTGTACAGTTGAGATATTAAATAATTAAAGTGCAATATTTGAATTGCTTTCTCCTGTGTTGAGAATACAATGTATATCATTATATTAACATGAGGTTTGTATCTGCAATCGCATTGAGAATCTTTCCAGAGCCATGATGATGATGTTTTATTAATTAAGAGTTTACCTTTCTACTAAAATGAACTAAGGCTTTTCTGGGGGGGCGTGGCGTGCGCATGTCAGTGATGATCTAAGCCTCAAATAAAGTTTTCTTGAAGCCTTTTGAGTTGTCTGGAGATTAAATACTGCACCATGCATTTACAGTACATTATGCGTTGCACACTAATTAGATTATCACATTAACCCAATTAAATCCAGGAAGGCATCTGTGTCATTTTAGATTTGAGCTATAACCATTATTTTATACTTTGGGCCATTCAAAAATAGCAGATCTACAAGCTAATAATAGTGCGGACCAGGGGGTCCCCAGCAAAATGTGTTAATACAGCATCACAATCACTTTAACCACTTTATGCATTTGGTTATTCAAAAATAGCAGATATACAAGCTCACAGCGTGTCACTTCGTGCCTCACTGCAAGCTTGTACATCTGCTATATTTTTGTCTCCGCCAGGCCGAAAGGCATGGCGAGAGAGTATGTTTTACCCCCTGTCCGTCCGTCCGTGTGTCCGTGTGTCCGTCCGTGTGTCCGTCCGTCATTCGATCTGTCTGTGTACAGCTAATCTCCGGCACCATTGACTTGCTCGCAGCCAAACTGTGCACACACAGTCCCTGGATACCAGAGCAGAACCTCTGCCCCAAAATTTTCACAGGGGCCTGTTATGGCGCCACCAGGAGGCCGATTTGTGCAAAACACATTTTTTGACAGTACTCCTACAGATTTTGTCCAAAAATCCCACAAATCGGTACACAGTATCTATATAGTCATTAAACGAAACGTCTTTCAGATTTCTCATATTCCATCCTGATTGGCTAAAAATGTCTTCCAAAGTTTGCAGGAGTGCTCCGTTTTGAACAAAATGCCTCAAATCATGAACACAGCATGCAATTTCCGTGAAATTTTGCACGCACATTCCCATTAGGCCGAGGAAGAACTACCATTTGAACATTTTCAAATCAGCCTCATGGTGGCGCTATAACAGGCCGATTCGTGTTTTTACCTATAATTGCACCGATCTGTGTAAAACTTTGTATGCACACTCCCTATAGGTCAAGGAAAAACCTTTGCCCTGCATTTTTCACATCTGCATTTTATAGCGCCACCAGGAGGCCGACTTGTGTAAAACACATTTTTGTATACTACTCCTTCCAATTGTATCCAAATTTCACGCAAATCGGTACACATGATCTCTATAGTCATGTGATCACGACGGATGTGTTTGATTTTTCATATTCCATCCTGATTGGCTAAGATTGACATCTAAAGTTTGCATTATTGGCTTGTTTTGAACAAAATTCTGCAAATCATGAACGCACCGTCCAATTGCGCTCAAACTTTGCACGCACATTCACACTATGTTGAGGAACAAATGCCACCCTTTTAACATTGGCCTGTTATAGCGCCACCAACAGGTCTAATTTAGCTTGTTTTTAACAAAATGCCTCAAATCATGAATGCAGTCAGTGTCCGATTGTCGTGCAAGGCCTAAGAAGAAATGGCAACCTTTTCACGTTGGCCTAATATAGCGCCACCAGGAGGCCACAGTAGCCTACCTGACCTGGCGGAGACCTGTGCTCCGAGGAGCACTTTTTCTAGTTTTATATATGAGTTTCTTTTTTAATAATTTTGAAATCTTTTCTTCTGGGGGTCCCTGACAAAAAAAGCATTTTCAGATGGGGCATTAAAAGGTTTATGCAGTGCCGGCTGCAGACAGTAATAAGCAGGGGGGCATTAATTATTCTAGGGGGGGCACCTGCCTGTCCCTCACGCACGCGCGCGCAGCGCGCGTGCGTGAGGGACCCGTGCGCGCCGCGCGGTTATTGGATGGATATTTTACTTTTTTGGGGTGTTTTGTAACTCTATTTCGGTTAATTCGGTTCATTTACCTTGCCCCTATATGCACCAACAACAAATACAATTACAGCATTAGGCCTATAATGTCTTTAATGTAATGTCGGCATTGCATCTCCACAGGCACAGACTCCACAGCGGGAGAAAAAAAAGGCAGGCTATACTGCGCTGCGCTGCTTGAAAAAAATTAAAAAAATAAAAACATCTGGCCAATCTGAACTGGGGGGGCACAAAGTCTAATCTGGGGGGGCATTGCCCCCCAATGCCCCCCCATAGGGCCGACACTGGGTTTATGAAACACTGAGCTATGGCATGCACACATTTATCTACATCTATAAGTGCACAGAATCTGTGTATCAATCTGTCTGTGCCCTCATATCTCAACAGGGGTCGACACTAACGGTTGCCCGACTGCCCGTGGCAAGTAAATAAAACGTTCGGGCAAGTGGAGTTTGCTTTAAGGTCAAGTGTATTCCGTCTTCATTAGATATATTATTGGCTACCTTTAGCAGTTGCACAAATATTTTCAAAGTGACTGTCAACACTCAGTTATCGATTGGATTTAACATTAATTTGCGCACATTTTACCTATCATTTTATAATGGAAGATTTACTTTCGGGCAAGTGGGCAAGACCTTTGGGCAAGTAGAACATGACCTGTTCTTGCCTGACGGGCAAGTGCCTCTGAGACCTTAGCATCAACCCCTGCTCAAGAACCGTTGGACTGATCAACATAAAACTTAGCGTGTGTGTCCGCAAGGACCCGAGGGAGTGATGTACAAAGTTGGATCGGCAGTTGATCAGAAATATCTATAAATCCACAAATCTCTGCATCTGTGTCCCTTTTATGCCAAATGGAGATCTCTGTACCATGTCTGTCTGCCGGTGTCCCTTTTATCACTAGATCCATGGAGATAGACGAGCAGTGGTGATAACACTTTTACTTAGATAAAAGTATCACTACTGCAATGTAGAAATACTCTGTTACAAGTAAAAGTCCAGAATTCAAAATTTACTTGAGTAAAAGCACAAACGTATTGGTGTCAAAATATACTTAAGTACCGGTAGTAAAAGTACTCATGCACACTATCCCATGTCACGTTTCCAAATGTAAAAAAATCCTTTGAAAATAGATCTACAGGCACAAAACTCTTGGCTTTGAAACGCGTTGTGAGCTTGTAGATTGGCTATTTTCAAATAGCCATGGCTGAAGTGGTTGATGTATGTTTTACAAACTAGTAACTCAAATAATTGTACAGAGGGACACATACAGTGTCAAGTGATGTAACAAACACATTAATACAGTAATTTGTTTTAAACACAACATTTTAATTGAACACAAGTAGCAATAGAAGCCTTTAACTGAACATTCATCTTAAAATAATTATGTAGTGTGAAGAACAGGATAAACATCACAGGCAAGCAGGAAATCTCATGATAGTATCTTAACAATACTGTTGGAACACACAGCAAACAAAGTACAAAATACAAAGTAATGTTTGATGAATGGTACGCATTAATCATTTTTTTTGTAGACCTTATTAATCTCGCAGGGGAAATTCAAAACAATTCAAAACAAAACATATTCTGGACAGACTCTTCACTCCTTAGCAAAGCTTCAGTCATGTCATGTTGCAGACATGACTAGTAGGTCTGACTACATGCTCTCTCCTACGTCTACAACTGATCATACACAACGCCACAGCACTGGTCTTCAACCTCCCAAAAATGTTCACGGGTCCACCACTTTGTTAAATTACTCTGAAGCATTGTTAAAACAGGGGGTCGCACTTCTACTGCACAAATCAGTGCTTCTATATCCACTGTTATTTCAGACCCTCATCAGGGAAGATTTACCATAGAATTATATTATTATATACAACTGTAAGACTCAGTAGCTTTATTGCTGCTTTTAAAATACAATGAAAAGTATTTGGGACAGAGTAAAAATGACATCTTTAAAATCACAGATTCGTCAGGATTCTCAGGCTCGAAATGGCTGTAGTCCATATTTGCTGTCATTATTTGCTAATGAATTGGTGGATACTTTTTGGTGACCATTATTTATTATTATTAACAGTGAAAAGTGTCTTGTGTTTGTGTTCCACTATAGACTGAAACGGGACATCATGAGGTGTTGGGCTTCGTTTCTTGCATCAAAATATGAGGTATCGGTTTCGTCCTCTGGTTGGGGTATGAAGGGCATCGTCTGGTTCTGGAGGTTGTCCCAATCGAAGCCCTCAAACAGAGGGTGGCACTTCAGTTCTGGTGGATATCAAAACAGAACAGAAATTAAGAATGGCAGCACAAAATGTACATTCATTTTGCTATCTCATGCCTTTTCCTGGGCACTTTTCTGGTCTTTAAAAGTCACTGCAATATGCAAGACAAAGAACAAAAATAATACAATCAAGAACTAGAACAGAATTAATGAAAACAATACAAATAATAATGAATCATAATAAAAAATGGTCTCCTGTTACTTTAAACTACTGCATTCTTTAAATGATTTTAAATATCCCAGAGTCACTTATAGTCTTAAAATTATTAACAGCACATACTTATAGCCTATGTGGCAATTATTCATTTTTGGAACTAAGACATGTTCGGTGCTGATGAACAATAGATTTCAATCTAAATCATATACGAATGTGGTTCTTCTCACCCTTGAGACCAGCCCGTTTGGTCATGTCCATTGCCAGCAGCATATCAATGGTATTCCTGGAGTTTTCCGATAGTGCCTCCTCTCCCTCAGGCCAGGGGATATCTACAAGGGTTTGAGTTAGAGTTTAGAGTTTTATTTATTAGCACATAAAGAGTAAAAAAACAGAAGAAAAAAAAACACAAAAAAATATATATATAACCATATTGTGCAGAAATAGTTTAGAAGCTTAGAGGCTTATACCTTGAAAGCAATGGAAGTTTAAGAAACCCTCAAATCTTTGGCAAAAGTAATTTTCAGACAGGGCAAACAAAACCATGATAAAACATAACAAACAACTTATATCTTTAGAATAAAACCATTTTGATTAACCAGAGAGTAACCAGAGAGGGACTGTAGTTTATACAGCACAACTCTTTTTACCAGAGCAAAAGGTTTCAAAGACATTCTTAAGGTGGTACATACAGGACATTACAGGATTAGAGAAAAGTTGCACAAAGAAGGGACATACAAGGTATAGTATAACAACATGGCAAAAACAAAAGCCTCACCTCTTCTGAGGATATTCTGAAAGACCAGCTGTGGAGTCTCATCGTTGAACGGAGGCACACCGGTAAGGAACTCGAATAGACACACTCCCAGAGCCCACCAGTCCACCATGAAATCTACAGGCAATGAAGGGCAGGGTCACATCTGGCATCAATATTCACTCCATTTGATTAATTCCCATTAAGAGTGTGCATTAATACTACTGCAGTGGCAGAAGCAGGAACCAAGTTAGAAAGATTACACACCAGAAACATAGACCAGATTGATACAAGGATTATAGGGGTGTAACGTTAGTCAGACAATATGCTATGTTGCTGTTTGCATATCGATATAGTTGGATCATTGAAATTAAAATTGATGCATCGATACAGTTACTGTATCGTTCGTTACACAACTACATTTCTGGATCCATGGAAAATATATATATTGCGTTTAAACATCTAAGAGTAAAATGTAACACTAAATAATTGCAGCTAATCGTGCAGTATATAAAAGCTAAAACATAACGGTCCGTTGATGGAACATTAACACATTTTAGTACACAAACCTCCACAAAAGAACATGATTACTGCACAACTGATACAGGTATTCTTTTTTTCCCTTATTTGTAACTTTTAAAAGAGAAATATATACCGAAAATACACATATAAAGTTACCACAGAGTCCAAGGCTGATGTGGCATGCATGCTGCAAAGTGAAATTGCTCTACCAAATTTTTATATTGGTTTATGCATCTCAATATTTTAACTTCTCATTTTCATTCTGAACGTGATAAACCAATCCCAGAGTTACCACATACCACTGAATATATTACAGCTATATTACAACTACTACACATTTATCTTTTCTTTTTTTTTGTTCAGTACTTCTGACATTCATGGACACTTTTGTTACATGAACTGAAAGAAAATGCGTTCCCATTTCCTCCAATCAAGCTCAGTAAAGTTTCCACACCACCAACCCAATCAAAAGGGGGCAGAACTGCAGAAGCTGTGGGGGAAGGGGACATTTGTAAAGCCAAGCAGCCAATATTCCTCTGGCATATTAGCAAGGCTGTGTGAACAACATGCATGTAGAAACTTACCACACCGACCATTCCCTGAAACTCAAAGAGAATGTCTGTCACAAAGGTTCATTGTGGCAGCAATGTTCATGGGCCAACACTAACCACTTAAAGCCCTGTAGGCCATAGCAGTGGTGCCACAGATTGAAAGCCCAACTAAATAGCTTTGCCAAACATAAGCTAAGATGATAAGATGTTTATCGTTACTGTATGAAACGTACAACAACATTTTGTCTAGTGCAGCGGTTCCCAAACTTATTTAGCTGTGCACCCCTTATTACATCCTGACCTAGATGACGCACCCCCCCGGGGCGTCATCTAGGCAAACCAATTAGGTTGGTTTGCCTAGATGGCAGGTCTCGCACCCCCTGGTGGGCGCTCGCGCACCACAAGGGGTGCACGCACCACAGTTTGGGAACCCCTGGTCTAGTGCATCCACATAAACAAATAGCAGCATCAACAAAGAAAGAACTACTGATTATGCCATAAATTGTAGCCGAAATAGCCGTTCTACAAGCTTGTGTGGTGAGATTGCAGATCGGCTATTTCCGCCGGATGTTCAAATCAGAATAGGGTTCAAGTGGTTAAGAGCAAAAAAACATTAAAATAAAAAACAATATTACCAATTATTGCAGTACATGTTGTATTTTAATATGTCATGTTTTAATACCGTGAGGTTTCCCCAAGAGAAGCTCCGGGGCCAAGTAGTCAGGGGTTCCTAGAATGGGTGCACCTTCCAAGGGCAGGGCCCCCCTTCTGACACTCTTTGGGGTCCTGAAAGGAGTGTGGGAGGTCGTCATAGGCTGGGGTGTCTGTGGTAAGGGAAAAATAAACCACACATGTAAAGAGAGTTTTAATAGTCAACAACTGCATGATATTTACAGTCTTGATATACACACATAATTCTGTGCTTGCTTGTAATCTTTCTCAATTTAAACTGGTGTGTATCACTATCATGTGGATTTTCACATTTTCCTGCAAACTGTTAAAAGTTTCCTGGAAGAAAAATAACACCAAAAGTGTTTTAATGACACATTATGGCTATGACTTGTACCTGAAAGACAGTGCTGCTATTCATTTTAAGATTTCTTTGGCTATTTTAGAAAAATCGTGAAAATGTGTGCAAATCTTTGAATATAGCAAACATTTTCTACTCAAAAATATAACGTTTTTCAAAAATTGAAGGATTTAGAAAACATTTAGATTTACTTTGTCACTATATTTCCTTTTTTTAAGTAAAATTTTAGTTAAAAAAATGTTTGCTTGAAAAAAAAGTATATATTCAAAGATTTGAACAAATGTTCATCCTTTTTCAAAAGTAGCATATCTACAAGCTCACGGCACAGCACTCGGTGCCACGCTATGAGCTTGTATATCTGCTATTTCTGAATAGCGCAAAGAAATCTAAAATGACAGATGCGTTCCCGGCTTTAATGGGCTAATGCTCCATTATGCCTATGACCATGTACCTTGAAGACATTGCTGCTCGTGGAGCTGGGTCTTCTCTGGACCGGCGTGGTGACCTCTGGCAGACTGTGGCTGGAACAGGCGGCCATGGACATGTCCATGTGCTCCACGGACGCCAGGCTCAGGTGGGAGGTGTTATAGGTGAGGTTGGAGCGGTTGATGGAGCTGCAGTAGCTGCGGAACGCCACCACGTTCATCTTCGGCTTGAGGAACGAGGGCGACTCCGTGACGCTGCGGTTGCTGAGCTCTGGGATCCGCTGGCGGCCGCCGTTGCCGAGTTTTGGCGTTTCGATACTAGCGTAGGCGTTTGCTCGGGCGGCCAGTGATTTTTTGGTGAGGGGCGCACATTTGTTCTCCACCAGTTCCTCGAACGAAGTGGAACCCTGTTTGTCGTCGGGACTGTGGCTGAGCCTCCGCGAACCCGGGCTGTCGGCCGTGATGCACAGGTCGAGCACGGAGCCGTCGGACTCGTCGAGGCTCAGGCTCCTGCACACGTCGCGGCCCTCGCCGAACGGGAAGCTGGAGTTGGCCGTTTCTTGGGCGCTGTCGACAAAGACGTCTTCTTCCGCTGGCTCTTCGAGTTCGCAAAAGAGATTTTTGGCGATGGGACTGGAGTGCTTTAGTTTCTGCTTGTCGCGTAAACCGCTTTCCCGCTTAAAGTCATCGACGATGTCGACAACGGAGAACATGCCCGTCAGGCCAGTGTGGCGGTTGTTTGAATCATCATCATCCCCTGGGACCGGACAGGATCTCGTGTAGACCGCGTTGGATTTCTTGTTCTGGGTCTCCAACGGCTCCAGACTCCCCTCCATAACGGCAAAGGGCCTCTTGACGTATGAGGGCGGTGTAGTTTGGCTCCTGTCTGTCACAGGTGGGGAAACTTCATCTTGATTTATGTCGAATGGCTCCACTTGGTTGAAGGAAAATGTCTTCCCTGCGAGGGAGTCTGGATCGGACTTCTTAGACGGTTCCCGTGCAGTGGAATCCAGATGTTGTCTAGTGGCCGCGGCAGGGAGCTCCATGTTGTCCAGTGAGGTCAGGGCACCGTCCCGTCCACTCATGCTTGTCTCTGTTGTCACCGCCTCTCTCTTTGTGTCACATAACACTGACCGCGTGCTCAGTTTCCTTTCACACATTTGTTCATCATTCTCTTTCTAAGGAAACAAGCAAAACCTATTTGTTACCACAATATAACAGGTTTTCTTTATGACATTTAGAGCTGCAACAACTATCGATTACTTCCTTAGCAATTATTCTAACGATCACTTGTGCGATTAATTGAATAATAGATTATTACCCATATCAAAGATTGTCACAAAACTATCCTAATAGATTTTTCATAGTGGACTAATTTGATTAGTCTGCATAACAACGTAAGCCCATTATCAATGTTATAGAATCTATTAACCCATTTAGACCTGAGGCCGATTCTAAAAACACCTTCTAAATCCTAACAGTTTTCGGAAAAACGTATATTATATATCGTCTCTGTCGGGTGGAAACCTCAAATGTTCAAAACTGTTACTTTTCATGATTTAAATTCAAAAATAGCAGATCTACAAGCTGGAAACGTGGCACGTGTTGCGCTTTTCGAGCTTGTAGATCTGCTACTTTTGATGCTTTTGTGTGACGCGGTAGTATGATCAAGTAGGGCGTTAATTCATGAAAAAACACTAAAGGTTTAAATGGATATAAGAGGTTTCTGCCAGACAGTGACGATGTATAGTAACAAATATAATGACACAGATGCTTTCCTGGATTTAAAGGTATGACAGCATAGGCTTTCTAGGTCTAAATGGGTTAAATCGATTAGTATGATTAACTGTTGCCACCATAATGGCGTTAAATGCAAAAGGTAAAACAGATATGTTCTTGCAGTCTCAGACCTCGTCACACTCCCACAGTGGACTGATTCCACCATCAGAGTCGGTAGCAGAGGCCATGAGGCTGCTGGCTGCACTCAGTGTCTCCACCCGTCTTCTGGACTTCTGCAGCATGGGAGTCAGATTCTTGGTGAAAGTGCGTGGGTTTAACGCTCTATTGTTGTTGGGTCCTGGAAGAGCAAAAACAAAAAACAAGGCTAAAGTTAACACTTCCCTCTCACACCACTGAGCTTGCAGGGAATTTCCTGTAGCGCTACAACGGTCTATAAAAACATTTATCAGCCGAGTGTGTCCCGTTCCCTCTCTCTTGGTAAGCATGACAACTAACGCTCGTTGCTGTAATTACAATATTATTAACCCATTAAGACATGAGGCGATTCTTTAAAAAAAATCAAAATCATAACAGTTTTTGGAAAAAAATCAAAAAAGAATGTTTTCAAGATTTTTCAAAAATAGCAGATCTACAAGCTCATAGCGCGGCACTCGGTGCTGCGCTATGAGCTTGTATATCTGCTATTTTTTAATAGCCAAAGACATCTAAAGTGACACAGATGCGTTCCAGGTATCAATGGGTTAATAATAATAACGATAACAATTATAATATTTATTTATATAGTACATTTGCATACAGATTGCAGCTCAATGTACATAAAATAATAATAAATGTAAACCTAAAACTGGTCAAATATAAAAGCAAAAACTATCAGTACAGACAAATAGAAGGCAGAGCAGGCTAACTGAATGCAAGTTTAAATACAGTCTGTCTGTTTGTCCAGGGATAATCTCTCAAGAAATGCTGTTGTTAGTAGAAATAAACACTGAAGCACCCGGGAGGAAGTGGACTAAGAAAGGGGAGGAGCCAAACGGAGTTCTTTTTTTTTTTTTACTGAATGGGTTCCTAGATCGGTCCAGAGCTAATCTCGCAAACCACCAGACCGTTCAGTGGCAAATGTCTTTCTTTCTTTCCCATGGGATTTCCCCTAGAGGCAACAGACCAGGTCATCTTTTGCTAGGCGGTTAGCTAGCGGAACATTTTTGGGGTGGGGGGTTCTAGAGCCCGGGTGGGACCCCAGGTTGTGGGACTGGATAGAAACAGTCTCAGGACATGGAGCAGTAGAATCAAGTGGAAGCCATCATGGCACAGTGCCAATACATCATCATCCAGCTCTATGCCAGTGTCAGCAGTTGCAGGGGATTAGTGGTGCAATTATCAGGACCAGTTAATTGTCCTTTATCTTAAAGTAAAAGCACAGACATTCTTCCATCTTAACATCTGCATGTTCTGGTCCTGGTGGCAACAGTACCCGAAATCTGGCGGAGAGGTGATGCCTATCCACATTCATTCCACAATGTGCCCGTCAGTCGTAGGAAGTGTTGTTTGCGTAGAGCTCTGACGTTACATACCTAGTTTCCATGAGTAGCCAACGGGGGAGTAGGAGCGCTCTTTTGTCCTCAGGATAGGTGAACAGTAAGTGTTTCTCCTTTGCTGTGTTTTGCCACAGGACATGGGACTGCACGCGGCCGATGCACTGCAGTGGCGACCGCCTTCAGGTGCTTTTGAATTTGAATCCTGAAAAGTGAAAGTTTTGGACAATGCAGTATGAGGTTTCCACCCGACAGAGACGATATATATAATATATGTTACAGCAGGGGTCTTCAACAGGGGGTCCAGGTCCTCAGAGTTACTACAGGGGGTCCGCCAAATCTTTGTGTGATATGATTTTTTTTCTCCCTTAACCACTTGAACCCTAGCATCCCTTTTCTGAGGAGAACTTTAGCCAAAAATAGCAGATCTACAAGCTCACAACAGCGTTGTGAGCTTGTAGATCGGCTATTTTTGGCAAAGTGGTATAGGTGGAAAAAAGAGCAGACCTAGTAAACAACCAAAAAAAGTCATCTGAAACACAATTTTATACAATATAGAGGGTGTCCCTGCTTCATCTCTCGCTCAGCTAGGGGGACCTTGGCCTGAAAACGCTGAAGACCCCTGTGTTACAGTATGATTGGAAAACCAGTCAGGCTGAAAAAGGAGCACTCGTTTTCTTCTAGTTCACCTACCGCGCTCCCCCGCGGGCCGCGGCGGGGCGGTCCCCCCCCGTCCAAAAAATAAATGACGTCTCGGACGTACCGAGACTAGAGAGACTTAGCAACGCTCGGCACGGCGAGGTTTGACTGGTTTTCCAATCATACTGTGAGACATATGTATACATACACTAGGGCTGTCAACTTTACTCAGAAATTATATTCGAATATTGGTCTTAAACATTGGCAGATATTCAAATATAATTATTATAAAAATATATATATAAAAAAACAGAAATAATACAAAAAACAGTGTATCGAGTGCTCGGATCCAATAAAACATATATTTTGTTTGTTTTTATAACTTCATACATAGTTTTTTGTATTGTCCCTGTCAAATAAACATACAAAATAATAATAATAATAATAATAATAATAATAATAATGTAATATTCAAATATTAATTTTCATATTCGAATATACATATTTCCCCATATTCGAGGAATATTCGAATATTAGCACCAGCCCTAATATGTATACATACACACACACACACACACACACACACACACGCACACACACACACACACACCAAGGAAATTGCATAATTGCAACGCCATATACATCACTCACTAATCCCAGGGAGCTGATCAAGGACAGGACTTGACCAGGAGTACGGAAGTAATCCTGTTTAGGCTTTGCCAGTGAGGGGGTCGTCAGGATATCCGTCAGATTCAGCTCTAACAACAAAAACACAACATGATAAATGATTATATATTATACAACTGGTTGGGATGGTATCGAATTATGCCTTGTGACTGAAAAGGTGCTACAATGATTTGTTTTCATACCTCTGTCAAGCTTTACTTTGGAAAGGCCAAAGTCTGTTAACTTGATGTGTCCATTATTGGACACAAGCAGGTTGTCTGGCTTCAAGTCCCTAAAGAGTAAGGATTCAGAAGAAAATATGTGTTACACAGAGACGAAAATAACAAATGTCAAAATGTACACATATTTTGCTCAGACCTACCGGTGGATAATGCCATGACGGTGTAGATAGTCTAAAGCCAGTGCAACCTCTGAAATATATTTCACAGCCATATCCTGGTCAAAGTATCCATAGATGTGAAGGAGCGATTTGACATCTCCACCGATGAGGTATTCCATTATCTGTGAGCAATATTATGAAATATGAATAATGGGAGCTTGGTGCATGCATAGTATACCGGATTTAATGCTGCGAGGAGAAGATTTGTGCTTCAACTTAAATGTGAAATGTCACATTACCAGGAAAATGTTGGTTGCGGTCTGAAGCGAGTAGAACAGATGCACCACAAAGGGGCTTTTGATCAGCGCCAGTGCGTCCCTCTCTGCCTTCATTTGCCCGATCATGTTTTTGTCAACAATGTCGGCTTTCCTCATGACCTAAAAAAAAGCAATGTAAAGAAAATAAGACATTTCAAGTTTCACAAATGTTTCAAAATATATGAATAATGTTAAGACATAAGATTCCGTACATTGACAAACTTTATAGAGATGCTGATTTCCTTTTCCTGCAGCACTTGGCACCACGCCTACAGTAGGGCTGGTAAATTAATATTTGAATTTTGAATATTCCTCGAATATGGGGGAAATATGTATATTCGAATATGAAAATTAATATTCGAATTTAAAACAATAAAAAAACATATTTTTTTTCATGTTTATTTGACAGGAACAACAGAAAAAAAAATGTATTGTCCCTGTCAAATAAACATTAAAAAAAAAGTATATTTTTTAAAATATTTAAAAAAATAATAACAATAATATTCGAATATATTCGAATATCTGCCAATTTCTAAGACCAATATTCGAATATCATTTCTGAGGAAAGTTACCAGCCCTAGCCTACAGTGCCAAAACTACTTGTAACTGGTGTACTGACAATGGTATTACTGTGCTTTTAGATTGTGTCAAAGGTCATGTCTCACCTAGACACAGGATCTGACACGAATCTTGACCTGAAGGTTAGCCGCAAGCAAACCTTGACAGCCCACTCAATTCAAACAGAAAAATCCTATCATTTACAATCAGATCTGACTTTTCTGTTTGGATGTATGGGCTGTCAAGGGTTGGTATTGAAACTCTAGATTCCAGATAACAAAAATAAAATCGAAGAGTTGCTTGCGGCTAGGGGTGATTGTATTTTGTCTCCCTGCTCTTCTATTGAGACATTCAGGTCGTATCAAAGGTCCTCCTGTCTCACTTAGACACAGGATCTGACACGAATGTTGACCTGAAAGTCAAGATTAAATGTATCCCCTGAACAAGCAGGCAGGAAACCAGGTTCAAATCCGGGGTAGAACTTAGAAGAGAAGTGTTTTTTTAAACTGTTCCTCATTTTGCTGGGGGACCTCACCCCGTCAAGGACGACCGCTGGGGGTCCCCGGACCACACTTTGACAACCACTGCTTTAATTGTGCTAAATACCCCCCCCCCCCCCCCCCGTACCTCACCTTGGCTGCATATAACCGTGCGTTGCACTTCTTCCTGACGATGTAGACTTTCCCGAAAGCTCCTCTACTGATGGGCTTCAGGAAGGAGAAGTCCTCTATCGTGGGAGCCTGGGGGACCGTGAAGCGCTGACCGTTCTCTGGACCAGGGGGAACCTCCTTTACGACGACAGCGTCCATCATCGTTTAAAAAAAGGTTCAAGCACTAGTAAACAGGTTATGCTTTTATTACTAACTACCCGTCAAATAGATTCAAAAACATGTCGCTAAAAGAGGAGGAGGAGGAGGAGGAGGACGACGACACAGAGAACAGACTGAGGAGGTTTGTGTTTGTTTTGAAAATTTGAAATCCGCTCCCTCGGTTCTGGGGTCCTTTAGCTGCATACGTCATTTCCAGTGTTGCCAGATTCTGTTAGGGAAATAAGCAACCCAGCAGCCCCCAACATCGGCTATTTGAAAATAGCAGATCTACAAGCTCACGACGCACTTCTTTAGAAACAAGCCCAAATAAGCAACTACACTTTATAAACAAGCCTTAATAAACAACTACACTTTAAAAACAAGCCCAAATAAGCAATTATACTTTATAAACAAGACCAAATAAACAACTGCACTTTAGAAACAAGCCTTAATAAACAACTACACTTTAAAAACAAGCCCAAATAAGCAATTACACTTTATAAACAAGACCAAATAAACAACTACACTTTAGAAACAAGACCAAAAAAACACAAGCCAGACGTCGCTTATAATAAGCGGACATGGCAACACTAGTTATTACATACATACGTAAGAGAAATCGCCTGTAAATAAAATGTTTGAACATAAAATCTATTTACATTGAAAATTACTTGAAATCTGCATTTTTCATCATGAGCGGGGCTTGGTGTATAATACATAATTACATATTAAATCAAGAGTAATGGTTCGTACTTTGCAATATTTTTTATTTTCAATCGGGCAGCAAGAAGGGAAACCTATTAGTGTTTCCATGGGATTTATTTACTGAAATAATAAAGAACTGTGCATGAAATAAATATATCCAATATTTTTTATGATTGATATAGTTTAATCGCATTTGGATAAATTCACCTAAAACTATACATACACTATACATTATAATTAAATATCTATCAAAAAATATTGATGCAAGTCTTGCAACTTTATTTTATTGATTTTGTATTGACAAAATATAAAAATTACAAATTGCAAAAATAACATGACAAACAGCCGTTACAATACTAGAAAAATATAAAACTTAAAAATGTTAAAATGGGAAAAACTAAAAAAAAAATAAAAAAAATGTTATATGATGCAACTTTGACCCGGTAGTTGAAATTGAAATGACGTCATTTTGTAGTCCTGTTGACCTTTCCCACGGACTCCATTTTGCCTTCATGTTGGTCGCATAGACTGCTGTCTTAAATAAGTTGTGAGACAACCAGAGGAAAACAAAACAAGGACACGGAGCTCTGAGAGGACATTATCCTGACTCTGAGGGTCTAATTAACACTAACTAACCCTCAACGTTCATAGTTATCTCTCCTATCTGTGGAATAATAATGTTTTCATCAATAACGTTCCAACCACAGCAGGTAAGAAATAATGTGACGGGATGTAGGGTTGCCAGATATGCTTATTATAATTTCCCCGCAAGATTTTATTTGAAAATAGCCGATCTACAAGCTCACAACGCGTCGCATGTTGTGAGCTTGTAGATCTACTATTTACAAATAGCTGATGTATTGTGTTAAAGTTGGCCCATAGTCGCTTCTTTTGGGCTGGTTTTCCTAGACCTGGTTGCTTGTTTCTCTCAGGGAATCTGGCAGCACTGGATCCAAGACGGTCATCTGTCCATGATGACCGTCATGGATCAACTTCAACCTGGTGTTTGCACTTTCTCCCCTTTTGGTCCGTACATCTACATAAACGTTCAGATTTCTAATATAAAGTGCTTACCTCATGGCCACGGATGTTATGGTTATATACGGGCCCGTCAGCAGTACCCGTATCTTTAGTATTGTTCAATAATAAACATTTTAATCCGATTGGTGGCCATTTTCTCCAATGCTTTCAACCAGGCGACCCTATCGGTTGGGAGGTGTATTGCACTCATCTGGTACATCATAACTCTATGAGAAACTGGCCACCGATCGGATTAAAATGCTTTTTATTGAACAATACTGAAGATACGGGTACTTCTGAGGGCCCGTACATGATTGTGACATCCGTGGCCATGGGGTAAACACTTAATATTTGAAATCTGAACGTTTTATGTAGATGTAGGGACCAAAAAGAGAGAAAGTTCAAACACCAGGTTAAAAGTTCATCCATGACTGACAGTCATGGATCAGGGCTAGTAGATGCTAACTAACATGTTTTTCAGTGTTTAAAACGTTATTAAAGCTCCTCTCGTTGTTGTTACCCCCGTAAAGTCTCAACTATAGTTTCGTTTTGGTGATAATAATGTCAAAATTAATATGTGTAACTTAAAAACTTGTATCAAATATGTATCAAATATTGTTTATTAGTAAAGGAAGCTAACCGGCCGGTATACAGGCCAGGCCTACGTCACTGTAACTGCCTACAAGTACAGCTGTTTAACGATGACATTGTGCCTTTATATTATAATATCCCTTTACATACAGTAAATGTAAAGTATGTATATCTTAGTTACACAAATGGTAACACTATCAAGGCTGGTTATAAATAGAGTGCATTATATCAGTGTCATAGAGTTCAAGTTACATAAGGAAGGACACACTGGTTGTTTGAGAGTTAATGCAGAGAAACATTGGATAACACTAGTGTCATGTCCACCGGCCCCATGACATAATTGATCTATACCATTGGTTCTCAAAGTGGGGTCCGGGGACCCCCAGGGGTCCTTGAGGGAGTTCCAGGGGGTCTAGCTAAATGATAGATAGTTAGTAACCAAATTGACCCTTATGGGTCTGTAACTCAGAGAGTGTAAAAATGGAACCAAATGGACCCTAACAGGTCCATTTGGTTCCATTTGTACACTCTCAGAGTTATTAATTAATTATTTAACATAGATTTGACTATATAAATTGGGATCCCAGAGATAGAAATGCCATTTAAATGGGGGTCCGTAGCCCTAATGCATGTCAAACTGGGGGTCCTTGAAATTAAAATGGTTTAAAATCACTGCTAGAGCCATAAAATCTTCTCTTATGGGGGTCCTTGGCATATCTTTTCAAATTTGGGGTCCGCGGGCTAATAAGTGTCAATTTGGGGGTCCTTGACGTGAAAAAGTTCGAGAACCACTGCCTTATACTGCCTGACTTTAAACCTCATTCAGATGTCAAGTATAAAATAGATGCATGAGTGAGTGTTTCAGTGAGTGTCCCCTCCCCCTTTTTCCTGAAAAAAACTACAAAAGATGGGAGCTCAGCTTGTTTATAAATCATTTTACCCACGTTTTTTTTTTACACCTGTAAACCTATAATGTGAAAAATAGTTTTGAAGTCATCAACATTTTGTCAGTTTATATTAAAGGTAGGGTAAGTGATATTTTTTGGTTAAAACAAAAAGTATTTTGTTAAAAGGTTAAAATACTATATTCTGATAGTAATCATTGCTATAGAGTGTTTTTTCAGTAACAGATGTCTCCCTGTCTCTCCAGCTCTTTAATAAACAGAAAATACATTTTTCGGTAGGTGTCAGAATCTCAGCCAATCAGGAGAAAGTACCCATTGTTAAGCTTAATTTGTATAGTGTTCCAGTTCCAATTTTGTCTGCTCATTTCTTAGTGTCATCACTTCCAATTTCACTTGTTTAATCTATATCCTGATTGAGTTCTCTGTCCTGGTTGGATAAAATTGGAAATGAAACTGAAACGAAAATGCATTTTCTGTTTAATAAAGAGGTGGAGAGAAGGAGACTCCTGTTACTGAACAAACACTCTATAGCAATGAGTACTATCAGAATATAGAGCTATTTAACACTTATTTTAACCAAAGCAAATCACTTACCCTACCTTTAAAGGTAGGGTAAATGATTTTGTAAGTGTTAAATAGCTCTATATTCTGATAGTACTCATTGCTATAGAATTGTTTGTTCAGTAACAGGAGTCTCCATGTCTCTCCAGCTCTTTAGTAAACAGAAAATGCATTTTCAGGTCAGGATACCAATTTTATCCAATCAGGACAGAGAACTCAGTCAGGATACAGATTAAACAAGTGGAATTGATGATTAATATCAGAAACAGTGCTTTAACCTTTTAACAAAATAACTTTGTTTTAACCAAAAATATCCCTTGCCCTACCTTTAATACTTATTTCTTCAATTCAATGCCACTATGTCTTTGTCAATTCAAGCCTTATATCTGTGTGTGTGTGTGTGTGTGTGTGTGTGTGATGTGTGTGTGATGTGTGTTCCCAGATGACCGTGGCCCTCACCCAGCTCATCAATGCCCTCCATTCCTTGAAGAGTTCAGTCAACTCTGCAGCCTCAGCCTCAGTCCAGAGTCTGCAGAAAGACTTCCCCGCTGAACACCATGCTCTGCTCAACGAGGTACGATGTGACACTTGGACACAAAAGCAGCTTTCTTTTTTTCACTTTATTCACCTGTTTCCTAGGCTGTGTGTTTTCCACTTCCTGTCGATTTGATCCAATGAAATTGACAGGATGGAAAACACACAATACAGTTTGCCTGAATTGGTCTGACTGAATTGAAATGGACCCATTTGTTTTATATTTCTTGCTAGGATGTATTTCATATTATATGATGAACCATATACAGACTACAGAGTCAACAAAGCTGAACAGATAGGCATGGCAGTTTTGTTTGTATAGCACGTTTCAACAACAAGGCAATTCAATGTGCTTTACACAGTACAGCAGGGGGTATTAAGGGAGATTTTCAAGATCACTGCCCCAGGACATTCGTCAGATTTTGATCCCCAAAATAGCCAATACCGTGGCTATTTTTAAATCGCCAAGGTATAAAATAAGGTTAAAATGGTTAATGTATGTTTTATAATATAACATCTGCAAAGTAACAAGTAACTAAAGTTTTCAAATAATTGTAGTGGAGTTAAAGTACAATATTTGCCTCCGAGATGTAGTGGAGTAGAGGTAAAAGTATAGACAATTTGAGTACAGTAGTACAGTACTTGAGTAAATGTACTTAGTTACTTTCCACCACTGGTTGAAGACGGGTTCGTCGGTGCTCAACGGGGACAACACAAATCTAAACTTGAAACTTGAAACCCTTTTTCTTTTTTTTTGAAGGGGTGACCCCTGTCACCTCTGACCCAAATCCTCCTTGGAGCCAGTGTTGAAACTATGACGAAAAATGTTCGTCGACTACCTTTTTTCACTGACAAAAAGTAAATAAAAACTAAGCTACTGTATGATGACTAAGACTAAATATATTGACAATTTCGTCAACAAATAAAAACGAAACTAAAATGTTAGTGAGGGACTATTATGGAAATATTAATATCCAGTCAGGGTGAAGTGTTGATCATTTATTAGGAAGAGTCAGGCAGAGTAACAGCATACAGATCATACGAAACAGGCCTGCTCCTGCAGCCCCTCGGCGCACAAGCCTCCTGAAGTGTCATATATGGGACACCTTTTATACACAAAGATGCTCTCCCTAAATGGAGATACATATAAACAGGCTATAAGAGACAGTGCCATAGAGCTGACTGGTTAAATTAGCAATGACCATGTATATTCAACCTGTTTTGTTGTATTGTTCCGCATGTTTTCTTACCATACTGTCCATGCCTAACAGAAACAAACTTTACAGTATCACCCGTATTGCCTCCAAAATCATTGGACTTCCCACACCCACACTTGCTGATATGAACAATAAGGCCATCACACGCTTAGCACTTTCCATAACAAATGACACTGATCATCCCCTGTATCGCTACTTCGACCTCATGCCATCTGGTCGGAGATACAGAACCTTAAAGTGGCAAAAGGTTCGTTTTGTTGTTATGATGTTTTTGTTGTTATTAACGAACAGACCTTGTGAAGACAATTTTCCCCTTGGGGACAATAAACATTATTATTATTATTATCACAGGACAGATTGCATGCTGACACAGAGCATATGTGGAAATAGACATTTGTATCAGTTGTTGAATGACAGGAACAGAAGCTGTGAAAAGAACCCTGCTGTGTGACTACCATTCTATGGCCCAAATACAAATGGGTACATAAATGAATGATTCTACAGATTGGCATTCTAGAATTTCCATTACAGGACTAATGGAGACGAGATCCAGTAGAACCAAAAGACAAGTCATTTTATGTTTGGTTGCGCTCGGGTGTTGCGCTCTGAAAATAGCAGATCTACAAGCTCACAACGTGTCGTGCTGCGACGCGTTGTGAGCTTGTAGATCTGCTATTTTCAGCATGCAACTTAGTGTAAAATCAGCCATTACGACGCCATCAAGGCACCGCCAAAATACATTTAGTCGACTACAATCTTATGATATTTAGTCAACTAAAACTAGACTAAACAGTAAAACATTTGAGGTGACTAAATTATGACTAAAACTAAATGGAATTTGATTCAAAAGACTATGACTAAAAATCAAAATCAACACTACTTGGAGCACATGTTCAAGAATTCAATATTTTTTTTCTCACATCTTCTTTTACAGCCCAGTGTGAGTCTGAAGGAGTTGGGACTGTCCGAGCTGAGAGTGGGTCAGCTTGACGAGCTGGTGAGCAGGTTGCTGCCCACCCTAGGACCAGAGGAACCCTGTCCCGGCCCGCCGTCATCCTGGAGGACCACTCATGTCTCGGCGGACACCTTCTTCCAGAACAAACATGGTGAGAAGAAGAACCTTTTTTTTTGTTTCAACATTCTCTTTGGAAAACTGTGGGACTTGAGCTTTAAGTGACCACACTGTACAGCAGTGTGTGTGTGTGTGTATATATATATATATATATATATATATATATATATATACATATATATATATATATATATATATATA
This sequence comes from Gymnoscopelus microlampas, assembly GCF_963454915.1. Classification (NCBI taxonomy): domain Eukaryota; kingdom Metazoa; phylum Chordata; class Actinopteri; order Myctophiformes; family Myctophidae; genus Gymnoscopelus; species Gymnoscopelus microlampas. The sequence continues at coordinate 35,431,550 of NC_139959.1, read as the reverse complement.
TATATATATATAAAGAGCTTATAAGATGGCCAAAATTCTGCATTATAGGCCACCGAAGTCTGACGTAATTTACGCATCCTACCTGGGTCACGTTTTTTCCCCCCATACCAGGGGCAGTTGACTTTTTTCATAGAAGCCCCTGTTGTCCATTGTGGAGACCCCTTCCACTGGCATAATGGAGTAATGTGTATAAACGAAAATTGCCTATTTTAGCATCTCGAAAGTGCGTTTTTTTTCCACCAATCCTCATTATGCAGTGTACTGACACTCAAACATGCAGTGAATGTCCCTTATGAGCTGCCGTTCATGCAGAACGACATGGAGCTGGTTGCTTGTTTCTCTCACAGAATCTGGCAACACCGAGGACTAGCTTCCACATCAAAGCAAACACCTAAAATGACTCCTTTAATATCGTGTCAAATAAGAACTGTGTTCCAAAAATAAACAAATGATCCCGGCGGTTTGACTCTTATGAATATGAAGCATCAACTGACGGTGAGAAAACGCTAATGTTACTTCCGCCGAATTAGTAAAATGTTCACCAGAGACTGTATCAAATATAAGTGACTGACTATCATAAACGATACAGAACCTCCTCCCTGACAATAGTCGCAGAGACAGTTTGTTTATTTTTGGACCACAATTCTTATATGAGACGATTCTAAGATGACCCAATGTTATTCTCCATAGAGAAGAAATTACTTTACGACCCAGGGGATGAACGAGTGACGTCAGGACTTCTGTACTCTATAGTTTTGACAGATTTATTTTTTTGCATATGGGTATAGAGCAGGGGTCTTCAACGTTTTCAGGCCAAGGACCCCCTAGCTTAGAGAGAGATGAAGCAGGGACCCCCTCTATGGCATAAAAAAAATTGTGTTTCAGATTAAACTTTTTTTGTTTACTTGGTCTGCTCTTTTTTTCCCTCTACACCTATACCTCTTTGCCGAAAATAGCCGATCTATGTGAGCTTGCAGAGATGCTAGGGTTCAAGTGGTTAATGTAAAAATAAAAATCATATCACACAAAGATTTGGCGGACCCCCTGTAGTAACTCTGAGGACCCCCTGTTGAAGACCCCATGTATAGAGATTGAACATTTGCTGTTGTCCAAGTAAAATACTACAGTTGTTGTTATTATTATTTATTTTTCGTTCTTTCATAGGGTATTCACACAGAAGATTGGGTGTATTTGGCTCACCCATATTTCACAGACAACACCATATGCCACTGCAAGCCGCCTGCTCAGAGCTACACTACTTGCCTGGTAAGAGTTTTTGTATCATTAAAGCACATGCATCATGTACCGTACTTATTATTTCACAGGCTCTTATAGATGTTTGATGTCTTTTTTCTTCTAGTATGGGTCCAACATCGAGGATTCAAAACAGTGAGGAAGAGCAGACGAATGGACTCTGGCTACGATGGTCCAGTGGAGTCTGACCACACGCCAACCTTCCTGAAGGTCTTTGAATTTTCTGCGCAACGTGCCAATGACGTGGTTGACGCGTTTTTGAAAAGAAATGTATTGTCTCTCTTGTCTGACAGTTCCTTACTTCCTTCTAACAGTTTGGAAATGGTATATCGTCTCTGTCGGGTGGAAACCTGTCCAAAATTGTTACTTTCAGGATTCAAATTCAAAAGCATCAAAAGTAGCAGATCCACAAGCTCGAAATGCGGCGCGAAGCGACGCGTTTCGAGCTTTTGGATCTGTCTATGTATATTCTATAGTCATTCTGTTCGTTAAATATGCCGTTTGTTCCCTGGCAATTGTTCTGGTTGGAGGTGATGACATTGTAGCAACGTGGTTTTAACTTGGCTATCACATGGAAGCCACAAAAGTGCTGAGGGAATCTAGATAGGAGTTAAAACGTTTTCAGTCGTGTTGTGCTGTGACAGACTTGGGCTTTTCATTTGGAAAGAAAGCAGCTGGTGTACTGTAAGCCTACACTTGGGGAGCACTCCTGCTGATGCCCTATTGCAGTGGTTCTCAACCAGTGGTCCGGTGACCACCAGTGGTCCTTGAGGGGGTTCCAGGTGGTCCCCAGCTAAATGATGGAGAGTTGGTAACCAAATGGACCCTTATAGATATTTAACTCTTGAGAGTGTAACATTTTACACTCTCAAGAGTCAAATTATTGTTAAACATCTGCATTACTTAATTTACAAGAAGTCTACACAATTAGAGGATGTAGAAGAATTGTTATTTTGATCAACGTTTGCCTGTTATCTCTCCTATTGGTACCAACATCAATATAGCATGGAATTGTGGACAAAATCGTATCCAACAATAACAGAATATTCAAAGTTTTGAGTCTGAGAGTCTAAATCTCATCAAATGGTGGTTCCGTGGCTGAAATGCCCAATAAATGATGGACCTTGATATGAAAAGGGTTAAAAACCACTGCCCTATAGAGATACAATTGTTCCTCTTTCTGTCTCTTTTGCACAAAGTCACTTTTTCCCCCCTCCTCTGACCCATCATTTCATATTTCCTCTGCCTCTTCAGGGACTGCTCATGAGGGAAAAGGGACCAGACGTCCAGACACTGGACCAGGTGGTGAAGCAGAAGAACCTGCCGGACAACCAGCAGGACGCGTTCAAGAGCGGCTTCACCGAGGGCTTCATGAGGTCTCAGGCCTTCACTCAGAGAAGCCAAGGTACTGTGCCGCCGCCCGTGCCGCTTTTCGTTTTCTCCATCACTAAGGCCGAGTGGCGAGTGCACATGGTTTCAAGTTATCTCAGTCGCCACGACTGATTTCAGTCATTTTGGATGCCATAGAAGCCAGCATGTCTTCTATAGCAGTGGTTCTCAACCTTTTCAGGCCATGACCCCCCAAAAATAATCATATTTGAACTGGGGACCCCCCCCACTCTGACAAGCACTTGGAATTGTAGGAGTTGAGGCATTTTGACTCGGTTCCACAGATAAATATTGTGAAAAATAACCGATCTACAAGCTCACAACGCCTTGCGTTGCGAGGCGTTGTGATCTTGTAGATCTGCTATTTTCACAATGTTTGCCTCTTTCTTATATTATTCGACAATTTGGGCTTGACCAGTTTTGATTGTATAGTTTGTTGATTACTTTTGTAATGGTCTTTTCCATTACTTTCTATCTCTTTTTTTTTTAGTCCTAAAAAGGTCTTAAAAGTCCTTAAATTGTCACTTCACCCCCCCAAAAATCATGTGGGGGCCCCCTTGGGGGTCCTGACCCACAGGTTGAGAACCATTGTTCTATAGAAGCATGTTGAGCAGCAAAATAGCCTATCACTCTCTCAATGCTCTCAATGCATCTGCGACACATTGAGAGCTTGTAGATCGGCAATTTTCGGTCACTATTTTTAAGATTAGAGCATTTTGAAGTGGTCAAACTAGCAATACAGTATGTTCAGAAGCATCTTCCATAAAATCTTAATGGTGTCGGATATATTTCATATAAAAGCAAAGGTATTTGCCGTGCCACTTTTCATCTGCTCGCTCACAAGCCAGATGCACTTTGATCTATCAAGGAGGAGAAAAAAAAACCTGTGTCCGTGACATCGGCTTGATTAGTCGTGGCGTGTACCTATGTATGTACTTCAGGATTAGCAGCCACAATTCCGTAACTTGTATATCATTCATTTGCAGTTGCAGCATTTTGTCACTGGGTGGCAGCACTGAATTGAAGCTCAGTGCTGCCCTAGTGGTCATTAACACATTCACTGCCAGGGGTTCTCTAAAACAGGCTGGAGCCTCTGCCAGAATTTTTAATGATTTTCTTAACCTTTTTCAAGTAGTGACAGAATATTTATCTCCAGTATGATCGATCCGCTGATGGTTGCTAAGTGGTTACACGGATGCATTCCCGGACTTTTATTATTTCCATATACAAATATTGCTGAAACATTGCCATATAATGTCAGCAAATATTGTGCCAAACCTAACCCTTTAAGACCTGAGACCGATTCTACAAAATATCTTCTAAATTCAACCAGTTTTTTGAAAAAAACGTATGTTACTATATCAGTGGTTCTCAAACATTTTCATGTCAAGGACCCCAAAATGATATGTATTTGGCGGCGGACCCCCATCTCAAAATATGTTGTTCCATGGACCCCCCAGAAGCAAAGATTTGAGTTCCAAATGTTCGCTTTAAAAGAATACATATATTCAAAGATTTGCACACATTTTCACGATTTTTCAAAAATAGCAGATCTACAAGCTCATAGCGCGGCACTCGGTGCCGCGCTATGAGCTTGTAGATCTGCTATTTTTGAATAGCCAAAGTGTAAAATAATGCTTTTGAGCACAAATCAAAAAATGACACAGATGCTTCTCCAGGTCTTAATGGGCTTATGGCACTAACCTTGGTTTGTACCCCCCCCCTGTGTTGACAGACTCCCAGAAGAGAACCAGACTGGTGGTGTTGGCCCTGGTCCTCATCGGCCTGTACGGCCTGTACAAAACCCCGTTCCTCTCGGGTAAAGGCTCCTTTTCTGATGCTGGTTTGTGTCAGTTTTCATTCACTCTTTAGCTAGAGTCTTAAGTCACTTCCATCACCCTGCTTGCACACTTTGATGAGCCGAAAGCCTAGTTTACTGGGTGTTCTAGGAGCCTTAGGGCAATATAGTAGGGCTGGTAAATTAATATTCGATATTCGATAGATATATATATCTTTTTTTTACCTTTATTTGACAGGGACAATACAAAAAACAATGTATTAAGTTTTAAAAACAAACAAAATATATTTTGTATTAAATCCGAGCACTTGATACATTGTTTTTTGTATTGTCCCTGTTAAATAAACATTAAAAATAAAATATATAATAATAATAATAATATTATTATTCAAATATTAGCCAATTTTTAAGACCAATATTCGAATATCATTTCTGAGGAATGTTAACAGCCCTGCAATATAGACGGTAGTAGTTGTTTTTGCAATTTTTCATTTTTCATTGAGATAGCATTACAAACATCTTGTATTTTTTGCATTTAGGGTTTGATTATACTGCAGCTAAATGATCCTCTATCAACACTCATGTTTTCTTGCCCATGTGCTGGGTCTATATTTAAACACTATTTGTGAGGAAATGCAGTGCACCTTGCATCTCCATATTTCCATGACGAGGCCAAGCTTGTGCTAATCAAACAATTGTATCCCCTGTGTATTTGTGAGGGAAAGTTATAGAAATACATTCCTTGAATGGGTTTCTGTTTTCTGTTGGATCTCCTCAGTGAGGTTCCGTACCACGTCCGGGCTGGACTCTGCGATGGACCCCGTCCAGGTGAAGAACGTCACGTTCGATCACGTCAAAGGAGTGGAGGAGGCAAAGAATGAACTTCAAGATGTCGTGGAGTTTCTCAGGAATCCCCAAAAGTTCACTGTGTTGGGTGGAAAGCTGCCTAAAGGTATGTGTAGGGGCTCTTATTTTGACCACCATCTTTCTTGAATTTTCTGTGCTATACAAACTCACCATGAAGAATTATCAACCCTTTTCCTGTTTTCCATAATGTATGCGTAACTTTTCATATTTTTGGAGAAACACTTGATCTGTAGAAAGAAAGTTTAGGCTACTATTAGGGTAACATTTTTACAACAAATTATCTACTTCGGCGATTTGGTCATCTTATATCTCCATGTTTTACTATACCCATACCAAAGTGGGGTCCCCCCAGGAGTACCAGGGTGTCCCATTTAATATAGCGTATTAGCGCCACAGGCCCAGACCGCTGACCTAGCGGTCCGGGCCCTTTTAAGCTCTAATGTAGCCTGACTCGGGTTCGAGTCCCGTTCCCGACGATCTTTGCTGCATGTCTTTTCCCATATCTATCTCTCCGTTTCCTGTCCATCTCCACTTAGACTATCAATAAAGGCAGAAAAAATAGGCCCCAAAAAATATCTTAAAAAGATAAATATATAGCGTTACAATAATAACCACTTTAACCATATTTTATACTTTGGCTATTAAAAAATAGCAGATCTAGAAGCACGTATATCTAGTAGATTAGCTTGAACATTTTTGCAAATCTTTGTATATTCTGTATATTTATATTTTAAAGCTAAAATGTTTAACTTTTAAATCTTTGCTTCTGGAGGTCCGTGGCACAACATATTTGTGGGGGTCTGCAGCCAAATATATATACATATTATTTTGGGGGGTCCTTGACATGTAAAAGTTTGAGAACCACTGCCCCTTAACTACTGTACATACTAGCTATTTTTCCTTCATTGTTTCGTCCGTTGTGTTGTTCTCCAGGGATCCTCCTGATCGGCCCACCAGGTACAGGGAAGACCCTCCTGGCCCGTGCGGTGGCCGGGGAGGCCGACGTACCGTTCTACTACGCCTCCGGGTCCGAGTTTGACGAGATGTTTGTGGGTGTCGGTGCCAGCCGCATCAGGAACCTCTTCAGTGAGTTTGTTTCTCTTTGCTGTTGGGAGTGGAGGAGAGGCTTTATGAATGTTGTTTTACTTGTAATTATAGGATTAAAAGGCTTGGGAGAGAGATTGAAAATGCCAAGGAGATAGAAAAAGTCCAAAATGCTTTAAAATGGTTGTTTAGAAAGGGAGCTAATGATGGCTGTAAAAGAACAGCAAGTACCTTCAATGCACATGTCATTGTTCCCAGGGTCGGGATCCTTCGGGATTTTAACGATTTCGGTTCCTTAAAGATTCCCTCTTAACGGTCCCCTTTAACTATTCCTATAATTTCAGAGATGCTCGTAGGCCTGCGTCCTGCGTCGCTGACGCACCATATTGCGAAAGGACGCATTCATGACAACTCTAGTGCGTCCATGGGACGCACTAGAGTTGTCACCACTGAACAGAGAAAAATATAACAATAATTTGCGGTAAAATTAGTAGTGCACGATAAGTATCGGCCCGATAATTATAGGTCTGATATCAGGAATTATGACGTCATCCCGATAAAACCGATAACATTAATAATAGCTCCGATAATATATAATATTTGTCAGCTGTGATCTACATGGACTCTCTCGGTTAGACACCGTTGGTGGAGAAGTATAACTCTCCGGTTAGACACCGTTGTACTGGAGAAGTATAACTCGGTTAAACGGCGTTAGAGAGAGAGAGAGAGAGAGAGAGAGAGAGAGAGAGAGAGAGAGAGAGAGAGAGAGAGAGAGAGAGAGAGAGAGAGAGAGAGAGAGAGAGAGAGAGAGAGAGAGAGAGAGAGAGAGAGAGAGAGAGAGAGAGAGAGAGAGAGAGAGAGAGAGAGACGGCATGAGGACCTGCTCTTAAACGTGTTAAAACGTCTAGAATAGACCACTGTCTGGAATAATAACTGATCATCATACATACAGGTCTACTACTAATCTTTGTTGCTGTTGTCATCTTAAATTGACCAGCCAAAGTAAAATCCCCGATTTTAGAGTGTTCTCCCACTTGCTTGGAGATCAGAGTGATGTGGTGGATTAATGTTGCCAATCAGCTGTGTAACATTAGCAGGTTAACGATGGCTCGTTGATCCTATGCATTTGACCCTGATTTGACCACAAAGGCAAACAAAAGCACTAATTAATGGCAGCTGTAAGTAACCGGTTGTCTATCGTCTGTGTCTTGTGTATGTTTAATAGGCAACTGGATGTTTTCTGTAGCTTAGAGATATCATAACAATTAATTCCCTGAAGAGGGTAGACCCTCTCCCTCATGCTAAACTTAAAGTGACTTATAAGGTTCCACTTCTCCTCAAAAAGACAACGTTATGTTCCTTTCTCAATGACAAGCCTAATAGTATTATTGCATGTTGACTATGTGCAATAACTGCAAGCCAATGTTCATAGGCATTGTCAGTATTTGTCTTCATTATTTCTTGAATTCCTATTTCTTTATTTGCCAATACTTCCACTGTAAGCCAGTGTTTTCAGTCTACACAATAAATAGTAAAAATAAATTCTACATTCATAAATAATACAAAATAAAATAATAATAATGATTAAAAGGTTCTATGATTAAATGTATTCTATTGGTCAAAGGTATGTTAAATCCACCTGTTGCCCACTACTAGTATTTCTTACCATAAGGTGTGCTAATACTACAGAATCATATACATTTGAAAAAATATATTTATGATTTTTTAATATATGTATCGGTCTTGAAAAGCAGGAACAGGTCGCACTGATCTAGATCTGCTATTTTCACAATATGTATCTGTGGAACTGAATCAAACTAAATTAAGTGCCTCAACTCCTAATTCCTCAGGGTGGGGGGTCCCCAGTTAAAATATGATTATTTTGGGGGGTCGCTGCCTGAAAAGGTTGAGATCCACTGCATCAGGATATAATGTACACAGTCACACACGCATAGAAGATATGGAGATTGGAGATCAAAGAAAACGATAGGGGGGGGGGGGGGGGGGCGTGTAATTGGGGACCCATAAAATGTCCCTGGGACCCATCTAAAAGACCACCCTTGCATCCCAGGACCCATTACATTGAAAACCTAGCAACATCACTGTAATTTGGAAAAATTTGTATAATTTTGGCCTTCATTATAACTTGTTGGTAAACACAAATTCAATTGTACATACAGTATACATGTTTTTGTAGTGGTTCTCAAAGTGAGGTACAGGGATCCTCTGGGTTACTTGAGGACCCTTACGTCGCTGTAACTCTGATAGTGTACAAATGGAATCAAATGGGCCCGTTAGGGTCCATTTGATTCCATTTGTACACTATCAGAGTTATGGTGGTCCTTGAAATTAAAACCACTGACCGCAGATGGTTCCAAATGTGATTGAAACCGATTCCGGTTCCTCAATGTTGGATCCGATTCGTCCGGTTCTGGATCCCAACCCTAATTGTGTCAAACAAGGACTAATGCGCTGTACTATCCTTCAAACAGAGCAATACAGATTTTTATTTGAACAACATCCAATATTCGATCAAATGAAGCATCTCTTTCTTCAAAATGGTGGCTATCACACTCATCACTCTCTCTTCCTATTTCTTTTTGGTTTACAGAAGAGGCAAAAGCCAACGCTCCCTGTGTGATATTCATTGATGAGCTGGACAGTGTTGGAGGCAAAAGGATCGAGTCTCCAATGCACCCGTACTCCAGACAAACCATCAACCAGCTGCTGGCAGAGATGGACGGGTTAGTCTGCTGTTATTCACTGTGAATGGGTCACCACTTAGACCCCCCTAACATATAGAGCATGGGTCTTTAATAGGGTGTCCGGGACCCCTAGGGGGTCCTCAGAGTTACTATAGGGTGTTCCCCAAATCTTTGTGTGAAAGGACTTTTTTTTACGTTAACCACTTGAACCCTAGCATCCCTATTCTGAGGAGAACTTTAGCCAAAAATACCAGATCTACAAGCTCATAACGCCTCGCGCTGCGAGGCTTTCTGAGCTTGTAGATCTGATATTTTCGGCAAAGAGGTTTGGTGTAGAGGGGGAAAGGAGCAGACTAAGTACAAGTGAAAGGTCAAGTTTACTAAGTATTGATGGTTCAAGTGGTTAAATGTCTGAAAATACACATTAACATGAATCCAACGTGATAGTGCTGTCAAACAAGTCTATGAATCCATGTATGAAAAAGTTAAATATGAAACACAATTTTATGCAATATGTAGTGGGGGGTCCCTGCTTCATCTCTCTGTCAGCTAGCAGAGGACAGTCCTTGGGCTGAAAAACTTTGAAAACCCCTGGCTTAGAGGATGGGGATTGATTGATTGATTGAATACTTTATTAGAAGTTTGCAGAGCACATGAAAGTACAGTTCAATACAAGGTCAGCTAAGAGGAATTAAAAACCCCAAGAAAGCCATTGGCTCGTTTCCATTGGGGTCCTTTGTACTCAATTCATAGTGAGGGGAACATTATGAGTTGTGACTCTTTGGGACAGGGACACCAGGACACAAAACTCAATGTTCTGGTCTTTTTACAGGTTCAAACCTAATGAAGGAGTCATCGTTATCGGCGCTACAAACTTCGCAGAGGCTTTGGATAAGTAAGTATGTTCAGTGTTCAGGGAAATATGTTCTGCAAACCTATAATATTGAACATGATGCAAGATGTGATTTAGTTTAAATTGTCATCTCATTCTGCCTGGATAGAAATTAATATAAAGTATGTAGTTAAGCATCATTAGATTTGAAATAAAGGACATATAAGGACACACTCAACACAAAAACAATGACATTGGTTATACTGTACATTGTACAGCATGGGAGAGATACTTTATATGGTTTGTGTCTGAACGTCTACATCTGCTTTTACTTTGCAGCGCTCTGATAAGACCGGGGAGGTTTGACATGCAGGTGACCGTCCCCAGGCCTGATGTGAAAGGCCGCACGGAGATCCTCAACTGGTACCTGTCCAAGATCAAAGTAGACCCTGGTAGGTTTCAATGGAAAAATACACTTGAACGTCATTAAAAGCTTGTAGGATTTGAACTAAACGTATCGTGGTCTAATTCAATTGTCTAATGATGATGACCATCATTACTTTACCCCTTAAGGCCTTTGCAGACGGTGCGATTTTTCGTAAAAAAAAAGGAAAAAAACGGACAATATCATTTTTTAAATGAACACATGGTTCTCTATGACCTCATGTACACCAGCTCCGAATTTGCCGTGCGGCAAGTGGCGGCGGCGATGCGTTTTCTCTATCGAACCCAGTTCGATTCGTGCATCTTTTCGCATGCGGTAAAAACTGATTGACTAATCGCACCCTGTCTGCAAAGGCCTTAAGTCACTCATTTTCATTTTCCAGCCAAAACTGGAAAGGTTCACTTTATATGTCATGTACATGCTTGCACGTGAAACGAAAATCCTACTCGGGACCAGTGTACAATAAATGATTTATCAATAAATGAAAAAGATGCATAACATCCTAGTGTAGTGAATTAAAACTGAACAGTTACAGTAGCAACAGTTACAGTAGCATCCAGCATTTATCAAACAGGCATAGGCTACTGCATTGGTTCTGAAAGTGGGGTCCGGGGACCCCCAGGGGTCCTTGAGGGAGTTCCCGTGGACCCCCAGCTAAATGATGGATAGTTAAGAACCAAATGGACCCTTATGGGTCTGTAACTCTGAGAGTGTACAAATGGAACCAAATGGACCCTAACGGGTCCATTTGGTTCCATTTGTACACTCTCAGAGTTAAATTAACTTTGATTTTACAATATAAATTGGAGTCCCAGAGATGGAAATGCCATTAAAGAGCCATAAAAATCTTCTCTTATGGGGGTCCCTGGCATATCTTTTCAAATGGGGGTCCACGGGCTAATAAGTGTCAATTTGGGGGTCCTTGACGTGGGCTACTGTATAGTAACAGCACAGCAAGGCAGAACAGAACAGTGAAAGTGCATTTATTGGGGCATAGAGTTCATCAGTCCTTCAGTTTAAGCCTTTCAGTTCTAGCTTTGACGGACCGCTGCCTCTTGCCCCGAGGGGAGTGGGTCAAACAGCTTATGGGCCGGGTGAGTGGGGGTCCTCCATAATGCGGGGGGGCGCACTGCTCCTGCACCTGCTGACGTAGACGTCCTCAATGGAAGGAAGACTGCTGTGGGTGATCTTCCGGGCCGTTTTCACTGCCATCTGCAGCACATAAGCATCAGTAATCAACCTGTTTAGAAGTCAAGACAACTTCCCCCCTACTCTGTATTTAAGATACAGAATGGCAAACTCTATTCATTCATTGCTCTGACAGAACCTTTTATTGTTCCTGTCATGTGAAAGACCCCCACTGTCTCAAACCCCCCCGGTAACATCTTAACCCTTTAAGACCGGGAACGCATGTGTGTAACCACTTTAACCATTATTTTTATACTTTGGCTATACAAAAAATGCAGATCTACAAGCTCTCGGTGCCGCGCTATGAGCTTGTAGATCTGCTATTTTTGAAAAATATGGAAAATTTGTGCAAATCTTTGAATATATATATATATTTTAAAAAGCGAACATTTTTAACTAAAATCTTTGCTTCTGGGGGTCCCTGGAACAACATATTTTGCGATGGGGGTCCGCGGCCAAATACATATCATTTTTGGGGTCCTTGACAAGTTTGAGAACAACATATGTTTTTTTCAAAAAACTGTTAGGATTTAGAAGACATTTGTATGTCTTCTAATTTATTTGTATTTGTATTTGTATTTAAAATATGATTTAAAAAAAAAAAATCATGATTTTTATAAACATTGCCGATCTACAAGCTCATAGCGTGGCACAGAGTGCTGCACTATGAGTAGATCTGCTATTTTTGATTAGCCAAAGTATAAGATAATGATTAAAGTGGTTCTAATCTAAAATGACAGATCCTTTCCCGCGGTCTTAATGGGTTAAATCAACTGTCCCCCTCCTTTGATATTTTTTTGTTTGTCTCTGTTGTTCTTGTTTGAACAAAGCTGTGGAAGCTGAGATCATCGCCCGGGGCACCGTGGGCTTCTCTGGGGCCGAGCTGGAGAACCTGGTGAACCAGGCCGCCCTGAAGGCAGCTGTGGATGAGAAGGAGATGGTCACCATGTGGGACCTGGAGTTTGCCAAGGACAAGATCCTCATGGGTGAGTGGACAAACACACGCACGCACGCACGCACACACACACACACACACACACACACACACACACACACACACACACACACAGGCCCTCTGCATGCCCCCTCCCCCCCCGACACACACACACACCAGTGGTGGAAAATTAGTAAAAGTATCAATACTTTGAAGTCATTGTAGACATGCTCTGTTACAGGTAAATTCAAAATTTCCTTAAAAGTACAAAAGTATTGGTATAAAAATGTGCTTAAAGTATCAAAAGTAAAAGCACAAAAATGTTTGTAAATAGCCGATCTACAAGCTCACGACGCCTTGTGAGCTTGTAGATCGGCTATTTTCGAATAGCCAAGGTATAAAATAGAGCTGAAGTGGTTAATGTATGTTTTATAATATAGTAATTTATATCTGCAAAGTAATTACGGTAGTAACTAAAGTTGTCAAATAATTGTAGTGGAGTATAAGTATAATATTTGCCTCTGAGATGTAGTGGAGTAGAAGTAAAAGTATAGACAATTGGAAATACTCCAGTAAAGTAAAAGTACCGCAAAATTGTATATAAGTACAGTACTTGAGTAAATGTACTTAGTTACTTTACACCACTGCAAAACTCACATTAAGACTTGTGGGATTTAATTTAGCTTTAATCCACGCACGAGACAGATTAACTACAGACTCTCTCTAGATGAGCCTTTTGTAGGCAGGAAGAATGTCAGGTATCAAACTAGCCAAATGTTTTAACAAAGGTCTCGAATCCCACGTAGCTAAACTTGAAAAGGAAAAAAACAAGCTAAGAAACAAGGTAAATAGCATGCTCCTGTTAGCAGAAAAAAGCTACCTCGATGACAAGATTGAGGAAAATCAAAAAAAAACACGAGAGCTTTGGAGGCTACTCAAGAACCTCCTAGGCTGCAGCAAAAAATTGAAAACCAGGCTTTCAAACTTAAGCCTCAAGGTGAATGACACTCTCATTTCATCCAAACACGAAGTGAGTAAAATCCTCAACATATTCTTCACGACCGTAGCCTCAGATTTGGTTGAAAAACTTCCTCCACACTCTGGGAGATATGGTGAGGAGTATGTTGTCTCATTTTACGAAAAACAGGGTGTTTGCATAGATGACTTTAAACTCTCCCCTGTGAAAACAGAAGAGGTGTTTAAAAAATTGAGTGCTCTTCATCAACACAGAGCCACAGGCCTCGACAATATCCCCCCCAAATTTCTAAAAGACTCAGCCGCCTCCATTGCTCCAATCATTACCCACATATTCAACCTCTCCACCACACAGGGACAGGTCCCCAACGACTTCAAAAAAGCAAGGGTGACCCCTCTGTTCAAAAAAGGAAACCAATTAGACCCTGGCAACTACCGCCCTATTTCTATTCTAAGCTCCATCTCGAAAGTCATGGAAAAAATAGTCTATGAACAGGTCGACAAGTATCTTGCCGAGAAAAATCTAATCTACAAATTCCAATCTGGCTTCAGAACAAACCACTCCACTGACACATGCCTTCTCTATTTGAACGACTCTATCAAACAAGAGATTGAAAAGGGCAAATATTGCGGCATGGTCATGCTGGACCTCCAGAAGGCTTTTGACACCGTTAATCACCCGATTATGATCAATAAGCTCAGAGCAATAGGTTTTGATGACACGTCAGTGAACTGGATGAGATCCTACCTGGAAGGGAGGGAGCAAGTGGTGGAAGTAAACGGCACCCAGTCCCCCCCCCTCCCAGTGACTTGTGGTGTTCCCCAAGGAAGTATACTAGGACCCTTACTGTTCCTGATATATGTGAATGACATGTCGTCAGCCTGCGACTGCAACCTGTTCCTGTTCGCAGATGACTCGGCCCTGCTAGTCTCGGACAGGGACAGGCTGCAGGTTGAGAAAACTCTCAGCTCTGAACTCAACAAGATCTGCATCTGGCTCTCCGACAACAAGCTCTCATTACACCTGGGCAAAACGGAATGCATCCTCTTTGGGTCCACTCCTAACCTCAGAAAGGCAGAGAGCTTCACGATCAAAGCGGGTGATGATATCATCAAAAGAAAAAACGAAATTACCTACCTGGGCTCTATCTTGGAGGCTGACCTCTCTGGTGACAAAAATGCTGAAAAAACGATCAAAACGGTCCACAAAAAAACACGCTATTTGCGGAGTATTGATCGTAAAGTCAGTAAGAAGACTCTGAAGACTCTTGCAGTGGCCCTCATACAAGGTCATTACGATTATGCATGTACTTCATGGTATCACAACACCACCAAGGCCTTAAAAACAAGGCTCCAAACATCCCAAAACAAACTTGTAAGGCTACTTCTTGGCCTCAACTACAAAACCCATCTAACCCCTGATCATTTTGATAGGATTGGATGGCTTAGGGTTGCGGACAGAGTACAGCAACTTGCTATGGGCCTGGTCTTCAAGATATATCACAACATTGGGATCCCCCTGTATTTGTCAAAATACTTCCAAAATGTTAATGATGTCCACAATCACAATACCAGAGGCAGCTCCACAAACCTTGTCCAACCCTTTTTTGGCTCAACAAAGGGAAGTAACTCGTTCTCATGCTATTCATCAAAAATGTGGAACGCCCTACCAAAAGGAGTAAAGGAGTGTAAAACCCTACTCTCTTTCAAAACAGCCCTAAAGATACACCTTCAGGAGGCTGCAATTGGAAAATGGCCCCTGTCTAAGTCCTAACCTAACCTACCCCCCTACCCCCCCCCCCTCTCTCCTTCTCCTTTTGTACATATTTCTCACTCTTCATACCAGTAACCTGTAAACTGATTGTATGACATTCTATAGTAGTTGTGTATATCTGTCTGTCTCTTATATGTCATCATGATTTGTGTGCATGGGGAACTCATTTGAAACAAGCTCAGTGCTTTTATGAGTCTTCCAGTTTAGTAGACCTTGTATTGTGAATTTGTACTTCCATGTACTGTTGTTCTCTAGCCTGGTAAACCCTCCCTCCGGAAATCTCATTTCAATTCGATTTCAGAAAGGAGTCTGGTCTGAAACGCCTTTCTGCAATAATCGCTGTGGGCTGGAGTTGGGCGGGAGTAATACCGTTGTCCCCTTCAGCCAATGAGCAGTTCATTTTGACGAGCTCCAGACTATGTGACGCAACGGGACTTTTGGGACGGCCATGCCGAAAATAGGTTGCCTTATTGGGATACATGCGTGTCACTCCCCGCCCCTGCCGGTTCTCTAAATTTATATTTTTAAATAGGCTCTGTCATGATTAATTGACCACATATACGAAGTTAAACAACTAAATTCTATCCAAACGATATCTTATAAGTAAATTCCGTGCCTCAAAAAAGAAGTTTGAAAGCGTTATAAAACTGAAAGTAAGAAGTGAAGGCACTCGGACAACAACAATGGCTGCCGTTCGTCTTTTTTCGGCGGCTCTCAGGCTGCACTCGGGTTCATTCGGGCTCACTCGAACTCGCCACCTGATTGGCCAACTGTCGCTGTCAATCACAGAACAATGAGCGACGACGCTGATAGGCTCGTCGGTTCGCTGAGCAGGGCGATTATTGGAGGAAGGCGTTTCAGACCAGACTCCTTTCTGAAATCGAATTGAAATGAGATTTCCGGAGGGAGGGTTTACCAGGCTAGTTGTTCTCATGTCTTACTAAATAAAGTACATCAATCAATCAATCAATCAATCAATCAATCAATGCATTTGTGGTGTCACCTGAATTCCTGTAGACTGGGCAAAAGCTATAACAACCCCATAAACGGGTGTATCAAACTTCTCTCTGTTGTTCCTGATGTGATTCCCCCCCCCCTCCCGTTCGCTTGTTATACGCTGTTGAAAATAGCATGTCTCACCAAAAATACATAGTAAAACACAGGAGCCGAGATACAGACCTGTAACTCTCAGAGTTACACACCCGTAACGGTCCATTTGGAACCCCCTCAAGGAACCATGAGGGTCCCTGGACCACACTTTGAGACCCACTGTTGTAGCTGAGTGTTTCCAGTGAGTCAACACCCTGACTCTTGATGTTTGACCAGAATGGAACAGAGCCTTCATTAGTATCATTGTTAAAGGCTCTGTCGGGGACAATTCTTTGCTCAAATGTGTCTTCTTTCTTTTTATCTTTCTTTCTATTCCTGGCATTGATTATTAGTAAGTTAGTTTTAATTATTCATCCCCTTTATGTGTGTGTCCTTGTCTCCAGGCCCAGAGAGGAGGAGTGTAGAGATTGACAAGAAGAACAAGACCATCACAGCCTACCATGAGTCTGGCCATGCCATCGTTGCCTACTACACCAAAGATGCCATGCCCATCAATAAAGCCACTATCATGCCCAGAGGCCCCACCCTCGGCCACGTGAGTACTTAACACACACTCGTAGCACGTCTGTTTTGTGCAGTGCCATGAGCTTGTAGATCTGCTATTTTGAAAAATCTTGAACATTTGTGCAAATCTTTGAATATGATATATATGTTTAAGCGAACATTTTTAACTGAAATCTTTGCTTCTGGACGCCCCTACCTGCCCTGGCACGACATAGTTTTGTGATGGGGGGGGGGGGGGGTCCACAGCCAAATACATATTATTTTGGGGGTCCTTGACATGACAAAGTTTGAGAACCTCTACCCATAGTGAGCTTTACCTTTTTCACGCATGTCTGAGTGGGTGTAATATCTTTTAAAGATCCTCTCACTTCAGAAGAAAACTCTGATTGGGCTCTCTGTCCATCATGTACCCAGATCTATATAAGCTATATGTGTGTGTTTCTCCATGATCCTGTTGATCCATGTCTTCTAAATCCTAACAGTTAAAAAAAAAAACACACCCTGTGTGAAGAGAGGACACACGGACACACGGACAAAGTCAGATATAGGAGTGGTTGGCACCACTCAAAAAACGTATGTTGCTATGTCAGTGGTTTTCAAACTTTTTAATGTCAAGGACCCCAAAATGTATATGTATTTGGCCGCAGACCCCCCCATCTCAAAATATGTTGTTCCAGGGACCCCCCCAGAAGCAAAGATTTGAGTTACAAATGTTCGCTTTGAAAATATATATATTCAAAGATTTGCACACATTTTCTCGATTTTTCAAAAATAGCAGATCTACAAGCTCATAGCGCGGCACCGTGCCGCGCTACGAGCTTGTAGATCTGCTATTTTTGAATAGCCAAAGTGTAAAATAATGCTTTTTTAGCTCAAATCAAAAAATGACACAGATGCGTTCCAGGTCTGAATGGGTTAAGAAATATCTTGATTCATATTTTTTGTTCTCTGTGACAATGACCAGGTGTCAATGCTCCCAGAGAACGACCGCTGGAGTGAGACACGAGCCCAGCTTTTGGCTCAGATGGACGTCAGCATGGGCGGCCGCGTGGCAGAAGAGCTCATTTTCGGAGACGACGAAGTCACCACCGGTAAGACGGGACAGTGTCAGACACCAGAGAGCAGAGTCCTGCAACGGGTGGGGTACCCGCGAATACCCGACTGGTACCCGCATTTGACGGGTGAAAAATATACTTTCATAAGTTCACGGGTACGGGGACGGGCGGTCCTGAACTAAACGCGAGTGGTTAACATTTTATTGTGAAAATCATAGAGCACTGTTACCGCCCAAACAACGTCACTTGTGTAACTTAACACAGCACAACCATAGATATAGAAACCTAGATACCTCATTGGCCTCTGCAGTTCGTTGGAGCAACTCGTATCGCGGCCGCCATTTTCGCGTAGGAAAACGGACACTCAAAGTGACTACTGGCCAATCACAGCGCTCACAGTGCGTTGACTACTGGCCAATCACAGTGCGTCTTTTCTAAGATTTGTCAGAATCTAGTTGTCCCGCCCCCACTTGCCTCTGATTGGCCTACCGAACGCCCCCTTCTGTGACACACACGGAAGCTTCAGGGAAGCTTTCCTACGCTAAAATGGCCCCCGTGATACCAATGCCTCAGAGCCGAAGGAGGCGTCTACCTTTTATATGTCTATGAGCACAACGGCATGGAGCACGCCGGTCAGTTATCTTAACTCACAAAAACACATTGAACATCCTGTTAAACCTTCAAATTAAAACCATCTGACAATGTAAACGACGACACATGCGCACTGCGTATGTGCGTTTGTGCGTGTGGCTTTGGTCTTTTTCAACACATTGCAACACACTTTTAAATTGAGTGACTGTCTGTAGGCTATTTACATTTTACTCTGCAATGTAATCACGGGTAAACAGGCGGACAACGGGTCCATTATTTGACGGGTGGGTCTGGTTTGTATTCTAAAATAATCACAGGTGACGGGTCGGTCTACGGATCTGATTATTGACGGGCGGGGCGGGTGCGGGTTCTCAAAATTGGACCCATGCAGGACTCTGCCAGAGAGTTGTTCAAAGGAGCACTGCTAGTAGTCATATCATGTGTTATTGTTGTCGAGCAATATATACGTATGTCCAAAAACAAGGAGGCTTAATATGCAATTTATGTTCCCAGGAGCATCCAGCGACTTTGACGGAGCTACAAGAATAGCCAAGATGATGGTGACCAGGTTTGGAATGAGTGACAAGGTATGCAACTTTGATGTGTATTAATGGGACTGCTGACTGTGAACGGCTTTGCCAAAAGTCCCCATTTCTGCTAGCATAAAAAAATAGAAAGAATGAAGACACATGATCAACAGCCGTAGTGAAACTGAGGCTGAGACTAGAGCTTGAATACTGTGTTGGGGATCTCACGGTCTCTATGAGCGGTCACACATTCCAGACTTTGCTCCCATCTCCACATAATCCCTTTCTCACTCATGTGTTCTGACTTGATCTCCTGAAGAGATTTGCACCACTACAAACTCGGCATACACACTACACTCGAATCGTAGATTTCTATACGAGCACAATTTAAATTATCGTGCCGCCTTGCCCCTTATGCATAAACTTTAAAAACATTTGGAAAATATTTCAAATTGCCGATATACAAGCTCACAACGTGTCGAAGTAGATCGACGGCAATTTTCGCTATTTTAAAATGTTTCTCAAAATAGTTAGCTATAACGTTAGCTTGAAACTACTTAACCCATGAGGTTCTGGTTCTACAAAATGTCTTCTAAATCCTAACAGTTTAAAAAAAAAAACTTTTTAATGTCAAGGACCCCAAAATTATATGTATTTGGCCGCGGACCCCAATCTCAAAATATTTTGTTCCAGGGACCCCCAGAAGCAAAGATTTGAGTTACAAATGTTCGCTTTAAAAATATATATATTCAAAGATTTGCACACATTTTCTCGATTTTTCAAAAATAGCAGATCTACAAGCTCATAGCGCGGCACGAGTGGCGCGCTATGAGCTTGTAGATCTGCTATTTTTGAATAGACAAAGTGTAAAATAATGCTTTTTAGCTCAAATCAAAAGGTCTTAATGGCTTAAGAAATATCTTGATTCATATTTTTTGTTCTCTGTTCTCTATGAGCTTGTAGATCTGTTATTTTTGAATAGCCTAAGAAATCTAAAAATGACACAGATGCGTTCCCGGTCTAAGTGGGTTAATATCCTAACATCAAACCCTGTTCCCTCTACTTAACCTGTATTGTCGACCCTATCGTCACCATGCCATGTAATTATGCCTTGAGAGGTTGGAACACTGTCCTAGCTATTAGTCTCTCAAATAGCTGGAAGCCGTCTCTTGTGTTCTCTGTGTGCTCAGTTACCAACCAGTTGCATAAGAGGTCTGCCTGTTCCCTTGATGGGATCTCTAACTGTCATTGTGTTTGGTTTGCAGCTTGAAAGGACGCGACCGGGCCTTATTACCCCCGGTCTCAGCAAGGCCTGTGTTACGCCCCCTTCTGTGACGCACGCGGAACTGCTTCAACCTAACCTTAATCCTAATACAATGATTTGCAACGTGAATTATATCATATGCTAAATAAACAGTGCGATGAGAAGGATTCGATCCCGAGGCGCAGGGACTGACAGCCTAACGCTTAACGTTGACGCCACTGTGCTATCTGGTATTCCAGGTTTTTTTTGGGAGTTATTTAAAGCGGTCCGCCCATGTGAGAGGCAGTCCCGCGTGCGTCACAGAAAGGGGGCGTCGCCAATTGTTACTGAGACCAGGGGGTAATATAACGCTGCACTCTGAAGGGACTCTAACCCTAATTGTGTTTGGTTGCAGCTGGGCATCATGACGTACACCGACGTGACCAAGCAGAGCCCAGAGACGCAGGCCGCCATCGAGCAGGAAGTCAGGGTTCTGCTGAAGGTGAAACACCATATATTCACCACTTGATGCCCTGTCAACACGTTGCTTAGACCTTTTTCAGGCCCCGACCGCCCCCAAAATAATTATATTTGAACTGGGGAGTGGGGACCCCCCACCCTGACAAGCACTTGGAATCGTAGGCATTACGTTTAGTTTGTAAAAATAGTCGAACTACAAGCTCACAACGCCTCGCACTGCGAGGCGTTGTGAGCTTGTTGTTCGACTATTTTCACAATGTTTGCCTCTTTCTTACGAAAAGTTTTGACAAAAAAGAAAACATCCAAGTATTACAGCATATAGAACTCATACAAAAATACAACACGTACACACACACACACACACACACACACACACACACACACACACACACACACACACACACACACACACACACACACACACACACACACACACACACACACACACACACACAGAAAACATATAAATAATAGTAACAATTATTATTATTTTGACCTCCTCATACTCAAGACCCAATAATTAATGTTACATTTCGAATCAGTCCAGTGTTGATTTTGACAGCAATTTTGTATTTAGTTTTAGTCATAGTCTTTTCAATAAACTTCCATTTACTTTTAGTCATATTTTACACTTGGTTGCATGCTGAAAATAGCAGATCTACAAGCTCACATCGCAGCTTGACACGTTGTGAGCTTGTAAATCTGCTATTTTCAGAGCCCAACCAAACATGAAATGACTTGTCTTAGTTCTACTGGATCTCTTCTCTACTAGTCCCTCACTAACATTTTCATCTATTTTGTATTTGTTTTAGTCTTAGTTTTAGTCATCATAGCTTAGTTTTTATTTAGTTTGCGTCAGTGAAAAAAGGTAGTTGACGAACATTTTTCTCATAGTTTTTAGTCGACGAAATCAACACTGATTCAGCCCGGGTGATTCATTAATGGATGTTTCTCTTCCGCTCAGGACTCGTACGAGCGAGCCAAGAGCCTCTTGAAGACGTACAGCAAGGAGCACAAGACGCTGGCCGACGCCCTGTTGAACCACGAAACTCTGGATGCCAAAGAGATCAAGTTGGTTCTGGAGGGCAAGTCGCTGCCCTCCACCTAGACTTCATCAGCAGAACCACACCATTTAGACTCTTTGTTTGTATAATCCATTAAGACAGGGGAAAGCATCTTTGTCAGTTTAGATTTCTTTGGCTATTAAAAACAATAGCAGATCTACAAGCTCATAGCGCGGCAGTCAGTGCCGGCTACAAGCTTGTAGATCTGCTTTTTTTTTTTTTAATCTTGAGCGTTTGTGCAAATCTTTGAATACACATATTGTTTTAAAGCGAACATTTTTAACTCAAATCTTTGCTTCTGGGGGATTCTACAAATGTCCTCTAAATCCTATGTTGCTATAATATCAGTTGTTCTCAACCTTTTTTCATGTGAAGGACCCCCAAAATGATATGCATTTGGACGTGGACCCCCATCTCAAAATATGTTGTTCCAGGGACCCCCAGAAGCAAAGATCGGAGTTAAAAATGTTCCCTTTAAAATCTACAAGCTCTGAGCTTGTAGATCTGCTATTTTTGAATAGCCAAAGAAATATAAAAATGACACAGATGCGCTCCCGGTCTTAATTGTATAATCAAGCTGTGCAATGGATTGCAGGCCTGTCGTCTCCTTTCTATTTTCCTGTATTCTCTTATATATTCAGAACAGAAAAGGAGTGCAGAAAATATATATTTAAGCCCATTTGTTTTCAACCAATTTCCTCATTTTAATTTGGGTACATTAAGTGCAGACGTGCTGTTTCAAGGCTGTTTTAAAACAATATATATATCAAGGAATGGATTGGAAATAGCACCAGGGAGTTTACCTCCCATCTGTGTAATTGAAAGAACATCGTTCAGTTTTCGGTGAACAGCTGTCTGACTATAGAGCATTTTTGTACATTTAGAAATCTCAGATTTGGTATGTTATCAAATTTATGAGGCACGTGAATTACGTACAAGTCAATTATTTTCTTCAGGTCAAATAAGTTGTGACATAAACTTGGATTTATTTAATTTAAGCCAACTGTTCATTGTAATGTGTACATAGACTTGAATAGGGCAAATCAGTGGCGGCCATTTTGTGCTGCCACAGCTAGAAAACCCATTAATTTTTCCTATAGAGATTTCCGAAAATATTTATATACATTATTTTAAGCCTGGAACCAAAGCCATCCAGGATCATGGTCAATCATGACCATAAAACATTTGATTCTTTGTCAAAAAACATTTGGATATTTAATTATATGATATACTATATTTAATAAATAACCATTTCTTGCGGTTTTCAAATATTGTTTCGCTTGGTTCCAGGCTTAAAATAATTTTGATAAATATTTTCAGAAATCGATGGGAAAAATGAATGAGTTTTCTGTCGGTGTCATCACAAAATGGCCGCCGCAGCTATGCCCTATATGGTGGAACCATAGAGAGTTACATGTAGAATGTACCATGGGGCTGTATCAAAGAGCTTAGTGAAATTCATGATTGTTGTGGAACACTGTGGATTGTTCCATTTGTCTTTAAGTCATTCATTTGCATCCACCATAATGTTGTTGAATACATAAATTATGTTCTCTGCCAGGCCGGGCGGCCAAAGAGGCCAGAGGAGGTTGTTTTCAGTCCTGTCCTGTCCGTCCATCCGTCAGTCAGTCTGTGAGCAACTAATCTCCGGCACCGTTGGGCAGAGCTGCTTGAAACTTTGCACGCACACTCCCCCAGTAGGCCAAGGAAGGAATGTTTCAAATCGGGCTCATGGTGGCGCTATAACTAGAGCTGTCACGATTATACAATTTAATTTGGCGATTAATTGTCATGTAAATAATTGCGTCACGGGGCTCTTTCGAGTTGTTTCACGTCGTCTCGCATGCGCAGTAGTGTCACCTCCCTGCGCAGGTTCGTGAGTCGAGCCCATTGGTCGAAACCGTTTTTTTTTGTTTGTATGTGTCTGGCCCCAGCTGGGGTAAGCTGCAGTACCAGAATCGACCACCATGACTTTAGCGCTTCACTTCTCCCTATCGCCATTTTTGCGCTTTCTTCAAAACAGTTTTTGCTACCAAAACTCACGCAAATCGGTACACATGGTCTCTGAAATCATGAAACTTTGTGTCTTTTGTGTCTTTTGTGATTTTTCATATTCCATTCTGATTGGCTATGAGTGAGTCGCAACATTTTACCGGCCTGGGGTAGGCAACCCGGCCTGGCAGACTGGCTGGCAGAAGTGTTTATATTTATTCATGTGCTGTTTTTTCTCCAAATTAGTGGTAGGCCCTCGTATCGAGTTCAAAACTCAACCCATAACTTCAGAGGTTTGATTCTCTACCTGGACCCAAGACCGGCCCGGCCCGTGGTTTTGGGTCGGGTAGGATTCTCCCTCCCTTTCTTCAGGCTTCAACATGGTCAGATATAAAATTTCTAGATAATACGAACATTTATTACGATATAAAATAAACAATCAGACTTTACAAACTGAAAAACCTCCGACTTTCTAACGGGATTAGAGTTTTAAACCGGGCTCAGTGCCCATCACCATGCCTGGCTCGGGTTGGTTGAGTTGGGCTTGTTTGTGTGCTCATGATCACTCTGCTGTAGCTTGTATATGAGTGCAAATGTAAATACTCTGTAAGTGTGTATGATCTGGTTCACGCTTCTGTTTTCACAGAATTGTAAATGGACCTGGTTGAACCTTAAATAAAAGTTGATCTATGGTTTCTTTTAGTTTTTTTTGTATTAACACCGTCACGTGACTTGATATGAAAGCTGCATTTCCTGTGCATTTATCTAGCAGAACGTACACAAACAAAGTCAGACAGAGAAGGATGAGACTGGCAGGGCACTAGTGTCAGGCCACCCAGACCTAGTGGCAAGCAAGCTGAGACTGGGAGCCAACCCAGGGCAAAGCCAGGAAAGGCAAGAAGTGCACCACCTACGTAGATGCACTGCGGCCAAATACATATCATTTTTGGCGGGTCCTTGACATTGAAAAGTTGGAGCACCACTGATATAGCAACATACTGTTATGATTAGACAACATGTTTAGATATGTGTGGGCCACGGACCCCCATCTCAAAATGTTTTGTTCCAGGGACCCCCATGAAGCAAAGATGTGAGTTACTAATGTTTGCTATAAAAAAATATATATATACATTCAAAGATTTGCACATTTTTCACCATTTTTCAAAAATAGCAGGTCTAGAAGCTCATATGAGCTTGTAGATCTGCTATTTTTGAATAGCCAAAGAGATCTTAAAATGACACGGATGCGTTCCCGGACATGAATGGGTCAACCTGTAATTAGTGTATTTGGTTACAAATGAAGCCGTCTGTAACAGTCAACAGGGTCTAACAAGACAATCTATTGTTTTGTCCCCATGTTCCCTTTGCTTTCATTCAAGACACTGTGGTTATAAAAGGCAATGGAGACGGAACATCTTCAGTTGAGGGCAAAATTAGCAGCAAAAGTTAAGCATCATTATTTGTGAAATGGCTTCGCCTCTGTGTTTTGGGGGGGAATTCCAGAATGTTTGAGGATGACTGCAAGGCAACAGAATGTGTCGGTCAACTCGGCTAAACTGAAAATGACCAGCTAGATCATGGAGCTCACAGAAGAAGAAGACATCGCCATTATTGGGATTGGATGCAATTTCCCAGGAGGTAAGAATAATCTCTTCCGGGATTATGTTGAAGTTGCTTAATTATGTGTCCTTATAGTGTGCTAATAGGCAGTGGTGTAATGTAACTAAGTACATGTACTCATTACTCAAGTACTGTGCTTTAGTACAATTTTGAGGTCTTTTTTTTTACTTTACTGGAGAATTTACAATTTTCAGTACTTTTACTTCTACGCCACTACATCTCAGAGGAAAATATTGTACTTTTACTCCACTTCAATTATTTGAAAACTTAAGTTGCTAGTTACTATGTAGATTTTGATCGTTATTACAAAACATACATTAACCATAAGCCTATTTTTATATGTATTTCGGGCCATTTGAAAATAGCAGATCTACAAGCTCACAATGCGTCGCATCATTGTGAGCTTGTAGATCAGCTATTTTCAAGATTTTTAAACGTTTGAAAACTTGTGAAATAGGACATTCTGCATAATGAATACTTTCTTCTTTTGGCACTTTAAGTAGATTTTGATTCCAATACTTTTGTACTTTTTACTTTGAATTCTGGACTTTTAACTAACTATTTCTACATTGCAGTATTGATACTTTCACTTCAGTAATTTTTTTTCAAACTTTTTTCACCACTGCCAATAGGTGAGGGGCAGGACAATTTCTGGAAGGTTCTGGTGGAGGGGAGGAACTGTGTGGCTGACATCCCAGAAGAAAGGTTCGACAGTGCATACTGGTATGATCCTGATGATAGCAAACCTGGGAAGACTCAGACAACCAAAGCCGCTCTCATAGATGGGTAAGCTGCTCCAAAGTGACAGCAGCGAATTCTCTCTACCTTTTCTTAAAGCTGCATTATGTAACTTTCCCTCTTCTACCCCGGATTTGAACCCGGTTTCCTGCGCAAGTGCTGGATTTGCTTTTTTTTTTACCATTGAGCTAGTAGAGCCTGCCTGCTTGCTCAGGGGATAAATTAAATCTTGACCTTCACGTCAAAATTCATGTCAGATCCTGTGTCTAGGTGAGACGTGACCTTTGACACGATCTAAATGTCTCAATAGAAGAGCAGGGAGACAAAATACAACCTCCCCAAAAGTTATATGGTATTAACATACTCTCTACCATACAGATTGGACAAAATAACATTTTATTCGTTAACAAAAGTTACATAGTGAGGCTTTAATTATTCTTTTGAAAACCATATACATAAAAGTTACTGTAACAAGAGTTTGTCCATCTACCCCCTCAGGTTCAATGAGTTTGATCACAGATTCTTTGGCATCTCTGAAGCTGAGGCTGATGTTATGGACCCCCAGCAGAAGCTCCTGTTACAGTGTACATACAGAGCATTGGAAGATGCTGGCGTGTCTATGGAGGCAGTCAGTGGAACCAGGACCGGGGTTTACATAGGTAACCATCTCTACTAGTCATCTAGGATGCATGATTACATTTTGTGCTTTACAGACATTGATTAAATAAATAACAGTTTTTCTGGGTGCAGACTGCACGTAACAGGCCCGGACTATTGGCCTAGCGGTCCGGGCACTTGGGCTCCAATGTAGCCTGACAGCGTGTCGCGGGTGCGAGTCCCCATCCCGACGGCCTTTGCTGCGTGTCACTCCCCATCCCTCTTTCCCCGTCTCTCCCCGTTTCCTGTCTACCTACTGTACTATCAATGAAGGCATAAAAAAATCCTAAAATAAATCTTTAAAAAATAAAGAATGCATGAAACATTTTAAATTTAAAATGTATTTGTGCCTCATCATGAAACATTGCTTAGGTAGATAACAGTTTTACTCGGAGAGATAGTGTGCGAGTCCTTACAGCATATTCTAGTGTTACTGTAGAATAGATGCTGGTTTTGGACTTAGCACTTGAGTATTATATGTGGTTGAGTTTATCCTTGAACTATTTGAAAACAATTAACTCTTTTTGTATCGTCTCTGTTGGGTGGAAAACAAAACTCTTACTTTTCAGGATTCAAATGACAAAATAGCAAAATTAGCAGATTACAAGCTCAAAACGCGTAGCTTTGCGCCGCATTTCGAGCTTGTAGATCTGTAGTATGATCACTGTAGTATGATCAAGTAGGGCATTCATTTACTAAAAAACACAGTTCGAATATTGAGATACACAGTACAGCAACGATACACAGTACATTGTAAGTTTGTGTTTTATACCTTGCTGCAGAGCAAGGTACGTATAAGCAATACGGGATGATAGAGTATGTAATCTGAACTTTATTGTTGCCAGGTCTGATGAACAGGGACTATGAGAGCATCCTCAGCCACAGTCCCAGCAGAATAAGCCACTACCACGGCACGGGGACGGCCATGAGTGTGGCTGCCAACAGGATATCCTTCACCTTCGACCTCACCGGCCCTTCCTTCGCCATCGACAGCGCATGCTCCTCGTCTCTAGTTGCTCTGCATTCAGCCTGCCAGGCTATGAAGATAAGTAAGTGTGGTTGTTCACTTCCATTTCCCCTTAAAGTAATGTCCACATAATATATCCAATGAAAAATTCATGACCAGGTTCGCGTCATGTGTTTGAGTGTACATGTACTCAAGTACTGTACTGTAATGTTGAGGTATCTTTACTTTACTGGAGTACTTTCAATACTTTTACTTCACTACATCTCAGATCCAAATATTGTACTTTTACTCCAATACACTACTACTAATTATTTGAAAACTTTACAGTTGCTTTTACTTTTTTACAAAACATACATTAACCACTTCAGCACTTTATCAAGCTCACAGCGCGTTGCATCGCAACGCGTTTTGTGAGCTTGTAGATCGGCTATTTTCAAAAGATTTCTGTACATTTTGAAAACTTGTGAAATGGGATATTCTGCGTAACGAGTATTTTTACTTTTGGTACTTTTAAGTATATTTTGATGCCAACAGTTATGTACTTTTGCTGAAGTAAATTTTTGAATACCAGACTTTTAGTTTTACTATTAATACTTTTACCTAAGTAAAAAAATGTGTGTACTTCTTCCAACACTGGTGTCTCGTGTGTTGTTTCAAAACTTCTTGCTTCATCCAGGGGACTGTGAGATGGCTTTATGTGGGGGAGTCAGCCTTATCATGGAGCCACGAGTGTTTGTTGCTCTCAGCAAGGCAAAGATGATCTCACCTGATGGAACCAGTAAACCTTTCTCCAGCACAGCTGATGGCTACGGCAGAGGAGAGGGATGTGGGGTCATTCTGCTGAAACCACTGAAACATGTATGTCATTGCGTCCGTTTAATGTCAAACAATTCATATAGTTTATGAAAAATTATGCAAAGTTGCAAAAGTTGCTTTAATGCGGGTAAGCATCTGTCATTTTAGATTTTAGCTATATATATGTGTGTCATGATTTTTTTTAAATTGCAGATATACAATCTCATAGCGCGTCACTTTGTGCCGTGCTATGAGCCTGTAAATCTGCATTTTTTTTAGAAATCTTGAACATTGGCTCAATTCTTATAATATAAATATATTTTTATATTTTTTAAGTAAACATTTTTAACTCAAGTCTTTGGTTTTGGTGGTCCCTGGAACAAACTATTTTGAGATAGGGGTCGGTGGCCAAATACATATAATTTTGGGGTCCTTCACATGGAAAAGTTTGAGCACGACTGATATAGCAACATACAATTTTTTCAGAAAACTGGGACAAATGGCAAACGTTACTTTTATGAGTCCTCTCAGAGTTTCTGAAATTAGTCAGTCTTTTTTTTCTTCTTTGGAAAGTCATATATCAGGATATATTGTTTTCAGTCATGTTGTGTCATCGATATAACAATTGGAATAACAAAGATGCACAGTAGTAGCCGGCCCAATAATAATAATGCAATGACGTTCTTTTATAAAAGGCTGTGAGAGACCACAACAAAATCTGGGGGATTGTCAGCAAAACGGCTGTCAACCAAGATGGCCGCTCGGTCACTCCGATCACCAAACCCTCCATGGTTCAACAAGAGGAGCTGCTGCGCCGCGTCTACTCAGAGTCTGACCTGCAGATCGTCCAGTACATAGAGGCACATGGGACTGGAACCCCGGTTGGAGACCCAACAGAGGCTGGGAGCATCTCAAACGTCATCGCCAAAGCCAGGCCTCCAGATTCAGAGACACTCCGCATCGGCTCTGTGAAGAGCAACATTGGACACACAGAGTCTGCAGCTGGGGTGGCAGGGCTCATTAAGGTACTGTTAATGATGAAGCACAAGATCATTGTTCCAACTTTGTTCTACTCAGAACACAGTGCCAGTATAGACGCCAAAGCCCTGAACATACGTATTCCCACCGAATGTGAGAAATGGGAGACGAGCGGGTCACTGGAGAAGGTGGCAGGGATTAATAGCTTTGGGTTTGGTGGCACGAATGCACATGCAGTAGTGAAAGAATACAGGCAAAACGCGGTTCCCAAAACGATCCCCCAAGGTTGTCCAAAGGTCTTTGTCATTTCTGCAGCTTCAGAGAAATCGTTGTCCTTGTCCGTCACAGACACTCGCCAGAGGCTAAGCGAAGATAAAGATGCTGACATTCAAGCTATAGCATATACTTCGGCATGTAGGAGGAGCCATTACAAGCACAAGTATAGGAAAGCCTTATTAACGTCTTCTGTCTCAAATTTAGAAAGTCAGCTGACTTCTGCATTGAACAAAAAGGCTGAGCCGACCAGGTCAGACATCCGATTAGCCCTAGTGTTTTGTGGCAGCGGGGTCACCTACAGGGGTATGTGCAAGCAGCTTCTGAGAGAGGCGCCTGTGTTCCGAGAGAAAGTCAGAGAGGTTGAGAACCTCTTCCAGAGTTACAAAAGCACTAGCATTGTGCAAAAGATTGCAGGCGGCTATGACAACGATGATTACACTAAGCCTGATGTTGTCCAGCCTCTTCTCTTTGCCATTCAAGTTGGCATCGCCAGTCTTTTGAAGCACTGGGGTGTCAAAACTGATGTAATTCTCGGGCATTCTGTTGGCGAGGTGGCCGCTGCTCACTGTTCTGGCCTCCTGTCTCTTGCGGACGCAGTGAAGGTGATCTACTACCGCAGTACCCTCCAGAGCAAGGTCACAGGAGGCAAGATGCTTGTAGTCAGTAATGTGGCTGTGGCAAAGGTCTTGCAAATACTTCCTGTTTTCTCTGGGAAGGTTTGCTTGGCAGCTGTCAACAGCCCTCAGTCCTGCACTCTGTCAGGTGATGCGGATGCGATAGACGCGCTCCATCATAAGCTGAGCAGCACGTTTACAGATAAAAACCTGTTCCTCCGTATCTTAGATGTCCCGGCCGCGTACCACAGCCATATGATGGATCCCATAGTCGGTGAAATTGCGGAAAGCATTGGCCCTTTGCCTGTCAATGATGTTGAGTGTGAGCTTTATTCGACGGTGACCGGAGATAAATATTCAATTGATGACTTCAGCACAGGCGGGTATTGGGCAAAGAATATCAGAGAGCCCGTTTTATTTGAGAAAACACTAAGAGCTGTCACCGAAGATAAACAGACACGGAGGAACCTTGTCTTCGTAGAGATCGGTCCTCGTAGGGCTCTGCAAAGGAACATCCTTGAGACTTTGGGAAACGACACTGTAGTTCTCACTTCGGTGAAGCCGGAGAATGATTACGATTCAATGTTGTCTACAGTTGCAAAACTATTTGAGCTAGGTGTCCAGGTAGATTGGCATCGTGTCTATAGCGGCTGCGAGACACTTCCATCTGCTTTTCCAATCTATCAGTTTGATAACCAGAGGAAAGTGGTGAACTTTAAAACTGAGACAAAAGGAAACAAACCAACCGTTTCCACTCACCATCCACTGATGATTTCCCAAGCAAAACGTGACCATAAAGAGCACAAATGCATTCTCTCATTAGAGACTACTCCCTATCTCTGGGACCACAAGAACAACGGCGTTGTCATTGCTCCAGGGGCACTGTATGTTGAACTAGCTTACGCTGCGATGATGTCGAGTTTAACGCCAAAGGTGCCCGTTTCCTCGCTCCAACTCAGTGTAACCTTTCACAGTCTGTTTACACTTAGTTCAGACTTTCATCAGATGAAGATCATACTGGAGCATGCAGAGAATGAGACTGCATTCAAGGTACAGTCTTCCTCAGCGACACACGCATTCGGTACATGTAGGTACACCAACTCCCAGCCATCGGTAGAAGAGAACACTATTTCCCTTGACGTCATCATGCAGAGGTGCAAATCAGTCATCGATAAGAAGGCGGTTTATGCGACACTTTCTCAAGGAGGATTTGAATATGGTCCTGTCTTTAGGCAGCTCGGCGATGTGCATTTTGGGCGTGAATTCAAGGAAGCTGTAACAACAGTTACAGTTCCTGGCGAGATTCTGTGCCAGCTTCATGAGTACTTCCTCCATCCTGTGGTTTTGGACTATTTCCTGCAAATGACAGCTGTGGTAGCTAGCAGACAGCTAACAGCCAGGCAGGGATTCCCCTCTGCAATAGGTTGTGTAGTCGTGACAGGAGCACTACAGGCGGAAATGGTCATGTACATTAGAGCTACTCAAGAGACTACAGATTTCCTTGACGTATGCGGATGCTTTTCCTCCAAAGATGGGCATGTGCTTGTGGAGCTAAAGCAAGTGAGAATCACATTCTTAGGCCATCGTTCAAATGCTTCCGAGTCACTTTTCTTTCACAATGAAAACATCTCAATCAACCATACGACTGACGTGATTTCCCAGATAAAGGCCATCGTCTTTGAGGACGATTTTGGAATTGCTAAAGCACTCAGATCACACGTACACCCAGAATCACCTGTTATTATGAACAGAGACAACTGGCTGTCCGGCGAACTTCAAGAATTACTAAATGAATCGCTTCGCGTTAACCCCGATTTAGAAGAGATGCTGTTCATTTGGGGTGTTCAGGATCTCAGTCATCTATCGTCTGAGAGGACACTTGAATCATTGGTTACATGCTGTGAGCTGTTTCGCCAAGTGGTTGTAACCCTAAAACAGTGCAAACGCCCCTGCACTCTCCGGGTCATAACCTACAGATCCACCGAGAAGGTTGTGGACCACATCAGTCCTGGCTTTGTGTTGTCTGGTATGACAAGGGCTTGTGCAGCAGAGATAGCAGGTCTCTCTTTTCAGTTGATTGACCTCGCCTCTGTGACAGGCGAAGACATTCAAACGTTGGTGTCGGTAATAAACAGCTGCAAGCACCAACAGGTCTTGATTAGCAAGGGCCAGGCCTGGTCAACAACCATAGCACGTACCCCCTTAAAAGACTCATGTTATGAGGGGGATAGCCCTGCTGTATTCAAGAAGGACTTTCTCCTACAAACTGCTGATCCATACAGAGTGGCCAACATGTCTGCCGTGCTTTGTGAAGCACAAGGAAATGTCGTCCAAGGCGAGTCCGTTGAGATTCAACTATTGAATATATGCGTGCATTCGTCTGATTATTTTCCAGTCAGTGTTTCACATCTGAACTTTGGCAAGACATTTTACTGGAACAAGCACTCTTCACACAATCACAAACTTCTGGCTTTGGATTTTATTGGCATCGTCACGGCTGTTGGTAAAGATGTCCACAAACTGAAGGTAGGAGACCGTGTTGTTTGTTGTTACCCTGTAGCTGCCGCTTCAAGGATTACAGTTCCTGAGGCAGCATGCTACGACACAAAGAGTCTCCCAATTCTGAGAGAGATTTCGTGTTTGTCTTACTTTGTGTTGGCATGGGAGATCTTGCAGAGGACGTTACCTCAGCTAAAACAACACAGGAGGTTGGCTATTATCTCGTCATCTCCTGCCTCTGGTCTACTTAAGGTCTTAGCTCTGACAGCAAACCGGTCGGGGTGGAACGTGATCTCTCGGCAATGTTTCCAAAAGGAACTCCTGACCGTTGAGCGGTGTTCTACGTTCGTTTTCTTGCCACCGTTTGACCTATCCTGGCAGGGGATAATGGAGCATGGCAGTCTGGAGAGGCATGTCATATTTGTGTGCAACAATCAAATATCATCCTCGATCGCAGTGAATATATTTGAAAATGACAGTGAACACGTACATGTCTATCAAGTGAACGTGTCCACTGTTTTTCAGAGAGTCAGTCTAAAGGCACAGAGTGCAAAGATTTCGTGTTGGCTGAGGTCATTGAGTTTGGACACAATGTCACTGCCTCTGAAAAGGCATCCGTTTCAAACACAAGTCACAGGGGAGTCTCAGAACAATGTGAAAACGGAGTCCTACTTTACGGCAAATACTCTGCAACAAGTGGTTTTAGACCACGAAGGCTCTGATCGCAGAGGCTCTCTTATCCCTGTGCTCACGAGGCCAAGACAACTCTTTAAGCAGAGATGTGTGTACATTGTGACCGGAGGGCTCTCCGGTTTGGGACTGGAGACTGTTAAGTTTATCGCGCATCTTGGTGGAGGTTGCATCGCAACGCTGTCCAGAAGTACTCTGTCGGCAGAGACGCAGACTGAGATGGAAGCGCTCCAAAGACAATGCGGAGTGGCGATCCTAAATCTACAGTGTGACGTTTCTGCGTCAGGGCAAGTGGTAGAGGCAATCACCGAGATTGGACGAAGGTTCCCCTCTTGTCCAATCAAAGGCGTGTTTCACAGTGCAGCGGTACTACAGGATGCATTAATTGACACGCTTGACCGATCCCTCTTCCAAATGGTGTTGCAACCGAAAGTGAACGGGGCGCTAAATCTTCATTTTGCAACATTGCACAATAAACTTGATTTCTTTGTTTGCTACTCGTCCATTTCTTCCGTCATCGGTAACGTATCGCAGTGTAACTACGCAGCGGCTAACTCCTTCCTCGACATATTCTGCCATTACCGGAGAAACCTCGGCCTGGCCGGGCAGGCCATAAACTGGGGCCCCCTGAACCTCGGTCTCCTGCTGAATAAAGGTAATTTCCAGAAGTTCCTGGAGGTGAGGGGGATGATGACCATGGACGTGTGCGAGGTTCACGAGACTCTGGAAAAGTGTCTGCTGGTGAACAACCCACAGCAGGTCATATGCAAATTCAACTTCAGAAATCTGCATAAGCACGTGCTTTCGCAAAACACTTCCCTAAGGGAACGACTGTCAGCTTTGGTGGAAATAGAGCTGAAAGTCGATACAGCGACTGAACCCAGGGTTCAGCATCACGATTCGGTACGTGACAGTGTGAGGAAGATGGTCAGTGACGTAAGCAACGTCGGCGTCGATGAGATGGGCGATGATGACACGGCTCTCTATGCCCTGGGCATCGACTCGATGCTGGCCATGACTTTACAGAACCAGATCTTTCAAGAGACCGGTGTGAATATTCCTCTGGTCAGGATACTGGACCCCAGCAGCACGTTAAACACATTGGTGAACATGCTAGAGGAGGAGGGTAGGGATGAAAGATAAGAAAGGGTTCTGAGATATTTGTAACATTGCATGATGTTTAACCCATTCAAATTAGGGGGGGTCCTTGGCACAAAGACTTTTGAGATCTACTGATTTAGAAGGCATTTATAGAAAAATGCAGATCTTGCATTAAGAGATTGCATTAGAAATGCAGTTAGATATCTTTTATTGTGGTTTCCAGAAGAGGACTGAAGTATTTTCTGTTCTTTTGGATTACTAACTCTGATATACTTGCATATGGACCACTAGGATGTACTACAAAACTACAAAGGATAACTTTGTTGTCATGACACATAACCAACAACAAGTTGTTATCATTAATGTAAGGTCATCAGATAGTGCCACTTTAACATGTGGGGTTTTTCAAAATTTCTAAAAATGGCAGATCTACAAGCTCGTAGCGTGGCACTCGGTGCTGCACTATGAGCTTGTAGATCTGCTCATTTTGAATAGCCAAAGTATAAAATAATGGTTATAACACAACTGTTGTTGTCATGACACATGACAAATAAAACACATGTATTTGCCGCTGTTTACCCTTCTAGAATATTGTGTTATTTCTATTGCCTACTCCTTTGATCAGCATAAATTGCTCTGTAATAATAATACAATAATAAATGTGTTTTCTACTTTTTCTTTTTGGAATTCAGAATTTCTGCAGACAATGTTATGTTCACAAAATACACTTATAGCCACTACAAAGCAAAATCCCTCTAACATCAGTCATCAACCAGCTTCTAAAGGAAAAAGGCTTCAGCCACTCTTCCATGACAATTTGTTGATGAAAATAGAGTTTACTCTGACCCATCTTACATTGCATGTGCTTTTAACAATTATTTTGTCAATATCGGTTCAGTTCTATCAGAGAGGATGTAAGTCCTATGGCCGGGTCTTCATCTGAGTTTCTGACAGATCGCCATCCTTCTATTCAGAGCTTCAAGCCTCCTACTGAGAAGGAAATCATCGACTTAATTATGTGTCTGAAAGATTCAGCTGCTGGTCATGACGAGGTCAGGTCTAACCTAATCATCAAAACTAGTCATGCTATTGTTAAGCCTTTGACCCACATCTTCACCAAATCCTTAGAAACTGGAATAATACCCAATGACCTTAAAATTGCTAAAGTAGTTCCTGTTTACAAATCTGGGGACCGTAGTGTATTTAGCAACTATACCGCCCTATTTCTGTTCTCCCATGTTTCTCAAAGATTCTGGAGAAGTTGGTCTGTAACAGAATGATGGAACATCTGCAGGAGTGTAACATTCTGTATGAACACCAATATGGATTTAGGAAAGAAATGGTAGATAAAATTCATACTGCATTCAATAATAATGAATATGCTTTGGGATTTTTTTTCTTGACTTATCCAAAGCATTTGACATGGTTAATTATGACATCTTACTTCAAAAGTTGTTACATTATGGGTTTGCGGGAATCACTCATACATGGTTTTACAATTATATTCATAACCAACAACAATTTGTTATCACTAATGTAAGGTCATCAGATAGTGCCACTTTAACATGTGGGGTCCCACAGTAAAGCAGACTTTACTGTGGGATTTTTCAAAAATTCTAAAAATGGCAGATCTACAAGCTCGTAGCGTGGCACTCTGTGCTGCATTATGAGCTTGTAGATCTGCTAATTTTGAATAGCCAAAGTATAAAATAATGGTTATAACTAAAATCTTAAATGACACAGATGTATTCCCGGTCTTAATGGGTTAATAGATAATCTTCCATTACCGGAGAAATCACTGGTGTCTTTCAAAACTGACCTCAAAACCATCTCTTAGGACAGGGGTTCCCAAAGTTGGGGTCCGGTGGGGTCGCGAAATTATTTCTGGTCATGATTTTTTTTAAGATCTTTAAATCTTTATCTTTAACACAAACCTTTGCTTCTGGGGGTCCCTGGAACAAAACATTTTGAGACGGGGGTCCGCGGCCACATAAATATCAATTTGGGGGTCCTTGGCACGAAAAAAGGTTTGAGAACCACTGTTCTATGGAACCCAAATGACCCAGTTGTGGAAACAGAAGTCTAATCCATGGGATTTATTGCATCACGTTTCAAGACTATTGTAATTCCCTATACACTGGGATCAGCAGGAAAAAAAGCTATGGTACGGTATATCCCGTCTCTATCTGGTACAGAATTCAGCTGCTTAACTGCTAAGTATTTCTAAAGAATACCCAATCAGATCACACCCATCAGATCCTTTTCATAGTTACTGTAGGCCTATTTTGGCTCTTAAAGGGATAGTTCAACCAAAAAATAACGTATTTTCTATCGATTAGTCACCCCAAGGGGACTTGAATTCCGGTATAGGCAGCGGTTCCGGTAGGAGACACAAAGGAGAATCTCTGTGTGTCCTACCGGAACAGCTGCTGGTCATCAAATTATTGGCTTAGGAATGAGACAAAAACAAAAAAATATCCATGAATTCAAGTCTCCATGGGGTGACTAATCCATAAATAGAAATCGATAGACGTTATTTTATTCTGAGTTTAGTTTACATTGCTGTTTAATCTCTTAATTGCCCTTGGTATACCTTGTTCTGTGAAGCACTTTGTAGCTTTTTTTGGCTCTTTTAAGTAAAGTTCATTATCATTATTAATTATTTAAAATAACTATGAAGGTTAATTCTGAATACAATCTTTTTAACGCAATAAAGGATTCATACCAATGTTTGGACTACCTTATGTTAATAAAATAACATACAATGGAGGAACATGGAATGGAATGCCCATAGATAGACCATTCACTTGGTATGTTGCCACAGTGCTACCCTGCGGTGCCTTGTGGTAATA
The DNA here is from genome assembly GCF_963454915.1 of Gymnoscopelus microlampas. Classification (NCBI taxonomy): domain Eukaryota; kingdom Metazoa; phylum Chordata; class Actinopteri; order Myctophiformes; family Myctophidae; genus Gymnoscopelus; species Gymnoscopelus microlampas. Next base: position 35,393,992 of record NC_139959.1, on the reverse strand, counting down.
CAACAATACACTGGGTAATTAATAGTTATTCAGTCACCACCAGTGTTGGAAAAAGTACTCAATTGGTAAAAGTCCGGAATAAAACATTTACTTGAGTAAAAGTACAAAAGTGTTGGCATCAAAATGTACTGAAAGTACCAAAAGCAAAAGTACTCCTTATGCAGAATGTCCCATTTCAAGTTTTCAAATGTATTAAAATATTTTGAAAATAGCAGATCTACAAGCTCACAATGCGTCGAATCGCGACACATTGTGAGCTTGTAGATCGGCTATTTTCAAATGGCCGAAATGTATACAGAGCTGAAGTGGTTAATGTAGGATCAAAATCTACAAAGTAACTAATGTTTTCAAATACATGTAGTGGAGTAAAAGTACAATATTTGGATCCCAGATATAGTGGAGTAGAAGTAAAAGTATTGGAAATTGGAAATATTCAAGTAAAGTACAAATACCTCAAAATTGTACTTAATTACAGCACTTAAGTAGATGTACGTAGTTACTTTCCACCGCTGGTTACCACTCATACTATTTCTATTAATACTATGCATTCATAATATCCATTATTTTCATTACAACATCACAGATGACAGGTGAAAATAATCTGTGCTTGTACCCAACAAGAGTACACTATAGTTTCCATTAATTAATCTTCTATTAATAAAAGGAATGTTCTCTTTTTGAATTTTATGTATATCGTGATTGCCTTACATTTATATATACCAATATACAGGAAAATAATTAATTTGATCTTGTACAGATTATTCATATTACACAGCTGGTTATCATATGTTACAGGTTCTAATATCAGTAATGCTTTTCATTGTATTGTTTTACATCAAGTACACCCGAACGTAACTATTGAATGCCAACAGAAATAGCTGTGAAATGGTTTGATTCCATAAAACACACTGTTACTAATTTACATTTATGAAACCACATACAGTATAAACAATGGGATATACAATATGACAATGTGACATGGACAGGGCTGGAATTTCAGGGAGGCCACGAAGGCCATGGCCGTCATTGCCCCTCAGTTTGGCTTTGTGCCCCTCAAAGAATGGCATGCCCTGGGGCCACAGTTGCCTTAATGCCCCAGCTGACTGTATCACTTTCTATTAAGAACTTTCTCCTCTCTTTTTTTGTCAATATGTAGACACCAGTGTCTCTTTCTTGTCATGTAATAATAATAATAATAAACTTTATTTGTATAGCACCTTTCATGACATGAAATGCAGCTCAAAGTGCTTTACAGAGCAAGAATACAATTTCAATTACATGTAGACACCTGACACCAGTGTCTCTTTCTTGTCAATATGTAGACACACGTGTCTTTTTTTAGATTCTCCCCTGAGTCCCCATCTTTAAACCAATCCAGTGACTTTGATTGGTGCAGGGCTGAGCATGGATCAGATTGTAAATACCATAATGTATTTATTTAACTGCTGATAGTGATACATTTTACATTTAAAATCATCCTTAACCCTTAAATTAAATGTATTCTTTCAATGGACTAAAATCCATTTTTGATGGCCTTCCTGCCCTGGCATATAGCCTTTGTGCCCTCAAAAAATGGACAACACCCAAGTGGCCTTGCCCCTAAAATGATGAAATTCCAGGCCTGGACATGGACATGTAATGTAATGTCAAAGAGTTGCAACATTTGAGCAGTTGACAACAGGAATATTATTCTCTTGACTCATTGGTTGGCTGTTACCCATCACGCCGTTTTCACTTGATTCCAGATTTTGGTTTACAATGACCGTTGACTGGCTATTCTTACTGGGAGGCGTGAACATGTGAACTTCGTAGGTTTGACTATCAACCCTGAACATAGGGACGGTACTGGCTAGACACACAGTCTGGGTGTGATTGGCGATACCAGAGTTGCCAGTTAGAGTCCAGACGGACGCGCCGGTCTGGATGTGGTGGTTCGGATGATTATCGGACAGAAAAGTGCAATTGTCATAGATCTGCTTCTCCTGTTCGTCGACTTTGTCGTGCCTGATCTTTGGTTGGCAGTTGCCCATGGCTTGATCTTCAGGCTTTGTTTTCTCATTGGCGCCGACGTTGCTCGCGTTTCCGCTGCAAATGTCAAAGAAGGTGAGGAAGACGGGGATGAAGGTGATACCGTGGAACAGTCCAAAGATGATGACAAGGGACATTATTTTGAAAAAGGTTCTGAAGATGTAGTTCTTGGAAGCAGAGAGCACCACCACCCCCAATATAGTTGACAGAGCTCCTTGGACTATGGGATAACCCAGATGGAACAACGCTTCCACAGCCTTCTCGTTGGCGGTTGGCTTTTGACTTGAAACAAAGGCGTACGAAATGTGTGCAGAGAAATCCACAGAGAATCCGATGCAAACGACAAGAATGATCATGGATATGGTGTCTAGATTGACATTCCACAGCGCCATGCAACCAGTAACTCCGATTATGACAGAACCTATAGAGAAAGTCACCCACAACGAGCAGAGGGGGTTGGGAATCAACAGGAGGGAAATTAATAACATGACGGCAGAGGTAATTCCAATGTTCTGAATGGTAGTGCTCACTATCACGGCATACTGATCGTGGTAAATGAACGCAGGGTGGTAGACCAGTAAGGGTACGGGGCATCTCTTGGCAGTATCCCGAAGTTTATTCAACATGTTCATCTCATCGACAGCTGTGGTAATATTGACAGTCTGAATGAAGAAACGAGACGCGTGGATCGAGTTATTGGTGAAGTTCACGTCTTGCCTGAAGTCAGAGTAGAATTTTAGAAAAGACACCAGATTTGTCTTAAAGACGTTTTCGACAGTCAAATTGAGATTCGTGTGATATCCGTAGTATTTGTACGATTTAAGCCAGGAAGTAAATATGTCCTTCTCAATGAAGGGCAGGCTTTTGAAGTCCTCCACGCAAGATTCCAGATCGGATATGTTCTTCTCATCCCAGTAAGGGAATGTGCCCTTCACGATAACCATAATATTTGGTCCATATTCGTAGAAGTACCTCTTCTCGTCGTCATAGTACCTCACTAAATACGAATCGTCTGCCGCCAGGTTGCGAGGATCGATCCCCTCCTGGATTTGGAAGCAGCCGTACACACTGATGATCATATACACGGCATAGAGCAGGACCACGCAGACTTTAGTCCAGGGCTTTGTAAGAAAAGGTCCATAGTACTTTTTAAAGAAATGGTTCATAGGCTGTACTTCCTCGGCCCCCGACTGGCGGTCGTACGCCCCTCCCACGCAGCAGCAGTCGTACCACTTGGAGCGACCGATCGGACAGTCGCTGGGCACCTCCTTGCAGGTCAGCCAGTGTTTGTTGGAGTTCTCCCGCCTGCCGTTCAGGACCAGGAACGCCCCGAAGAAGGTGATGCTGTAGAGGTAGCAGAACAAGATGGCCGTGCTGGAGTACAGGCAGAAGGACTGGACGGAGCGGAACGGCGTCATCAGTCCGATGTAGAAGGCCAGCACGTCCGTCAGGGTGGTGATGGTGATGGAGATGGCCGCCTCTTTGTAGGTGTTGGCCAGGCGGTCCTCCACCTTGTCGTGGACGTTCGTCTGCTGCCAGCACGATATCAGGATGAACATGTCGTCCACCCCGATACCTGGGTGACAGAAAGAGACAGCGTATCAGTATGAACATGGCATCCACCCCAGTGGTGTGGTCTCGATTTTTTGGGAGGGCATACTATAATTATTCCCTCCCACATGCACGGCACGTGCAAGCACACAATACGCGCGAGTGGTCGCCGAATTAAATAACCGCTCTATTGTTAACAACACATTGTCTGCCAGAGTTTATTCATAATGTACTCACCCACTGCCAGCAGTTTTTATCATTTTTTATAGAAAAAATGTGAATTACTTTGTTTATTGAAGTGAATGTTTTTTTTTATTTTTTATTATTTTATAATTTTATAATAATTTTATATTTTATCTCCTAATTCGTTGTGAATAACGAAAAGAAATGAATACCCAAAAATTAAAGAAACATTTTAGAAATTCAAAAACAAAATAAAAAAAGGGGAGAATTCTCCCCTTTGGCGGTTAACACCATTGACTGAAAAGGGGAGAATTCCCCCCTTTGGCAGTAGACCTGTTAAGTAGTTAACCTCAAGACATTAGTCACACATACGCCTTCACCTCAGATGCCACATTATCACATGAAAAAAGGCTATTTGAACTGAAGTGCTGCCCCCAGCCCCTCCTCCTGCGTATCAGATACATTTTCACGGACGGTTTCCGGATGGCTACGCTGGCTACGGAAATGTTCTGCAGGTCGCACTACGTATATAGCGTAACACGGTAGAAACTGGGTGACAAAAAGAGACAGCATATCAGCTGGTGTCGTTTCGAGTCGGTTCCACAGATAAATATTGTAAAAATAGCTGAACTGCAAGCTCACAACGCCTCACGCGAGGCGTTGTGAGCTTGTAGATCGGCTATTTTCACAAAGTTTGCCTCTTTCTTACGTACTATTTGACAATTTGGCCAATTTAGTATTAAAAAGGTCTTAAAAGTCATTAAATTGCAACTTTAGAAATGTGCAGATACCCTGTATACACTTACACTGTATGTTGTTTTGTTTACTATTGAGTGAGAAAACAATGTTGCACATTAAGCTAATCATCTGGGGACCCCCCACAATAATTTGGGGACCCCCCCTCCCAGTTTGGGGACCACTTTATAACCACTTTATGGGGGTTGTATATTTTGTAAGAGTTGATACAGTATACCACTTCTCCGGGCCCATAAATGCATCTTTAATTCAGTGACAGCTAATTCCTTACCCAATATCAAGAACGGTGAGTTAGCCACGGTCATGACAAAGGGCACCCCGATATAGAGCATCATGCCAAAGGATGACATCACAGCCAGTCCAGCGGAGAAGACGCCAAACGTAGCCACCCACACCTTATTCCTAACACAATCAAACCTGTGAATGGAAATCAAAAGGATGATGGGACAATATGAAAATGACATGTCACGATTATTGGGGTAAGAATAATTGCGATTAACAGTATTATCGCGATAATCAAACATGCTTAAAACTTGCCACTTAATTGTTAAAGGGATAGTTCACCCCCAAAATGACTTTTTTTCAATCGATTAGTCACCACATGGAGACTTGAATTCATGTTTTTTTTTTGCATTCCTAAGCCAATCATTTCAATTACCAGCAGCCGTTCTGGTAGGAGACACAAAGAGTCTCCTTTGTGTCTCCTACCGGAACTGCTGCCTACCGGTCCACTGGTCATCAAATTATTGGCTTAGGAATGCAAGAAAAAACAAAAAATATCCATGAACTCAAGTCTCCATGAGGTGACTAATCGATAGAAAAAAAAAAAATTGGGTGAACTATCCCTTTAACCACTTGAACCCCCAGCATCCCTATTCTGGGGGGAACGTTCGCCAAAAAAAAAAACTCGTTGTGAGCTTGTAGATCTGCTGTTTTTGGCGAATCGATTTGTGCAGGGTGAAATAAGAGTGTACCACATGCGCTCTTTACAGGTCCATTCGATCAAGTATAGAGGGTTTAAGTGGTGCTGAATTTGCAGCTCAACAAAATGGCGGAGGACAATTTCACGATAAATTTAAATCGCTGCGATGCGATTATTGTGAGCATTTTTTTTATCATGATAAACGATAATAACGATGATCGTTCTATCTCTAGATGCTGAATGTGATTTGCCAAATGAAACTTGGGACATTACTGAAGATGGGACATTATGCTGGGATTATAAATTGAGTGAGTTAAATTGTAGTGGATTAAGCTTCTTTGGGTAAACAAGATCATATACATACCTTAAAGCAGACAGAATGGAAAATAATACGGCGATGACATAAGTAATGGAAAACAGGGGAATGACATCCCATGTATTGGCCTCGAATTCCACCTGTCTGGAGAGTGATGTAGCATGAGTGACCTGTCAAAGGAAAGGCACAAAATCAATGCATAATTTATAGGTATTAAGCACTTTCAATTGGCACCCCTGTTTTGCAGTAGTGGGAAAAGTACTCAAATGTTTTACTTAAGTAAAAGTATCAATACTCTACTGTAGAAATACTCTGTAACAAGTAAAAGTCAGGAATTCAAAATTGACACAAAACCCAGTAATGTTTTTTTTTATTTTCATAAAAATTTTAACTTCCTATTAACTTCCTATTTTTTAGCGGCGCTGAGCGGATCCTGCTCTATACCTGACTTTGTCCGTGTTCACCGTCAACGTTCTGATTGGTCAGACCCGTCAACAAAGTGATTGGTCAAGCTTCACGTGACACATGGCTATAAACACATTATAAACACATATCGATGACAAAATGTATCAAAGGCGCCGCTACCTTCACACAGGGTGTGATTTTTTAGGAATATCCGCGGATCCAGATTTTCAAATAGTAAAATCAACCGGAAATTGTCATTTTTATTTAAAAAAATTGGATTTTGTGATGTTTTATTATTGTCTGAATCAGCTTTGTTTGCATTAAGTTTGCGTGCTAAAAGAGTGACTTTGAGAGCTGTTTTACAGCGCAATGGATGTCAATAGGGAGCATGTTTTGAATGAGCAATTTCTAATCAATGCAGCAATTATTTTAGATTTCTAAGTTGTCCACCTTTAGAGTTACATCATGGCAAGGTAACTGCAACCCAACCTATGCAAAACAGGCCCATGTGAAAGATTTGGGGCAGAGGTTCTGCTCTGGCATCCAGGGAGTGTGTGCATGTGCAGTTTGTTTCGCTGCGATCAAGCCAACTGTGCCAGAGATTAGCTGTTCACAGGCACACACACACACACGCACGCACGCGCACACACACATATGACACAGCCGGACGGACAGGGTGCAAAACATAGTCTCGGCCATGCCTACTATGAATACAGTGAGAATGAATGCAGTAAGGTGATAGATGGCAGAAACCCTATAGCTGAATCAGCCAGAATGGACAATGGCCCAATGTCTTATGTAAGGCTCTACACTTCTGAATGAGCTCGAGCTGTGGGCACCTGCTGCAGAATATTTGATTAGCTTGCAAAAGCACAATGATAATAGTAGCCATGGAGTTCTTTCACCGCCTTCCAAACATGATGCTGTCTCTCTCTCTCTCTCTCTCTCTCTCTCTCTCTCTCTCTCTCTCTCTCTCTGACTGACGTGCCCCCGCTCTCTCGCGCATGCACACACACACACACACACACACACACACACACACACACACACACACACACACACACACACACACACACACACACACACTCTCTCTTTCTCTCTCACACCAATTAGTTACAGCCTATTTAGACCGACATGATTTTGTTAATCTAGATTTGTATGTGTTTAGCTGTCATGTTATTTATTCGTTTTTTAAAACCTATACTTAAAAAAACAACAACAAACAAACACATTTTGACATGTTATTATAGGCCTATTATACTGTAGGCCCAGTCGATACAAAAATATTGCACCAATAACATGTATGGCATCATTGTCTCTCTCCGCCAGGCAGAAAGGCATGGCCGAGACTATGTTTTGCACCCTGTCCGTTTGTCTGTCTGTCCGTCCTGTGTGTCCGTGTGTGTGTGTGTGTGTGTGTCCGTCTGTGATGAGCTAATCTCCAGCACTGTTGGCTTGATCGCAGAGAAACTGTGCACACACACTCCCTGGATGCCAGAGCAGAACCTCTGCCCCAAATTTTTCACATGGGCCTGTTATAGCTCCACCGGGAGGACGATTTTTGCACAAAACAATAATAATGACAGTACTCCTACAGATTTTGTCCAAACATCACGCGGGACAATCGGGACACGGTATCTCTATAGTCATTAGTCAACGCAAAGGGTCTTCCAGATTTGTTATATTCCATCCTGATTGGCTAAGATTGGCTTACAAAGTTTGCAGGAGTGCTCCATTTTTAACAAAATGCCTCAAATCATGAACACAGCGTGAGATTTCTGTGAACGTTTGCACTCATATTCTCAATAGGACGAGGAAGAAATGCCTCTTGAAATTTTTCAAATCAGCCTCATGGTGGCGCTATAACAGGCCAATTCGTGTTTTTACCTATGACTGCACCGATATGTGTAAAACTTTGTATACGCACTCCCTAGAGGCCAAGGAAAAACCTTTTCCCTACATTTTTCACATCTGCCTTTTATAGCGCCACCAGGAGGCCGAAATATAATATACAATTTTTTTATATTACTCCTCAGATTGTATCTGCAAATTTCATGCAAATCGGTACACATGATCTCTATAGTCATGTAATCAAGGCGGAACTGTTAGATTTTTTCATATTCCATCCTGATTGGCTAAGATTGGCATCTTAAGTTTGCACGAGTGGCACATTTTAACAAAATGCTGCAATTCATTAACGCAGCATCTGATTGCAGTGAAACTTCGCATGTACATTCTCGTGCTGAGGAACAAATGCCACCCTTTTGACATTGCCCTAGTAATATAGCGCCACCAGGAAGCAGATTTTTGCTAAACTTTTTTTTAAAAATATATTACTCTTACAAATGTATTCCAAACATCAAGCAAATCGATACACATTATCTCTATAGTCAAGTGATCAAGACGGACGAGTCTGTTTTTTCATATTCCTTCCTGATCAGCGAATTCCGAACATTGCTGGCCCACAATAACCTACCTGACCTGAGGCGTTGTGAGCTTGTAGATCTGCTATTTTCACAATAATTATCCGTGGAACCGAGTCAAGTGATCAAGACAGATCCATCCAATTTTTCATATTCAATCCTGATCAGCGAATTCCAAACATTGCTGGGCCACAACAATATCCCACCTGACCTGGCGGAGATCCGTGCTCCGAGGAGCACTTTTTTTCCCCCAATGTTAATTATTTTGTAAATACATTTACACGGCCTACATTAAATTTCAAATAAGCAAAATGTACCTATTTCTTTGCCTTTCAAGCAAAACAAAAAAAAGCATGATCTTACCCTTATGAATTGCGTGGACAGATTCGAGGGGAAAACCCTGAGGAATTCGTTGAGCCACAGGTCCGTCACGGAGCCGTTAAACTCCTTCAGAAAGTAAAAGAGCCTGATGGCCTTGGCACTCTTCAGGACCGTGGCGTTGCTCACGTTCACCCCGCCGACGGAGAACCCCAGGAAGACGTGAGAGAACCCGAAGCGAAGGAACGGCCAGGTCAACAGATCCTTGCCCTCGATCCCCGCGGTGCCGTAGTGGTTGATCACGTCCAGGATCTTGTTGGGGATGCACTTGTTGTACTTCCTCGCGCACAGCGCGTCGAACCCGAGCCTCTCGTGGTCCAGAGTGATGTTGATCTGACGGATCTTCTCGTCCAAATTTAATATTTCTCGCAGAGCCGCGTCGGTGAAGACGTTCTCGTGCGCCACGGCTATGAACGACGCGAAGACCCCGTCCGTGTAGAGCCTCTGGTTGGAGAACACGGAGTTGTTCAGGGGGAAGTTCTCCGCCACGAAGCGCCTCTCCAGCTTGGCCGGCCCGTTGGTCGGCGTGAACTGGTCCTCGATGTCGTTGGCCTCGCGGTCCCAGATCAGACCGAAGCCCGTGCCCAGGGACGCGGAGATCAGGATGGGCGCGATGAAGAACCACCAGGGGTGTCTGCCCACGAAGCGTCCGAACCTCTGGTAGAGGATGGAGAAGGGCTTCTCCACGCAGTCTGTCCGAAAGCCGGCCATGTTCGCCCGTACCGGCATTATGAGATGGAGGAGAAAAAGATCCCAAACTTAGTGATTTAGCCCTATTTTGTCCCACATCAATTAAAGGCTAATTTGAGGGTGATGTCCTATCTAAAGCCCTTCTAATAGTCTATTAGATCTATATCAATATCCTATAAGATATACGAGGCCTATGCTATGGTCAAAACATGTCTTCAGTTGAAAACTTCATTTTTAAGAGGCTTGAATGGGCCACATAAATGAAGGGTATTAACATTTTTTCCTGACGCACTTTGCCTGTGAAATAGAGTTAAAACTCTCTCTAGAGCGACCACCCTAGGAAATAAGAGAAAGTGTCCCACCTAGGCAGTGGTGGGGCAAAAATAGGCTACTACATGTATTTACTTATTAAAGTAAACCTATCAATACAGCAATCTTGCAGAAACACTCTGTTATAAGTTAGCCTTAGATAAAGACTCTCCTAGGTATTTGATCGATTTTGACTTTTTAAAAAAAAATCTCTACTAGAGTCTTAGCTCCAAAGCCTGTACTTCTCCAAACATGTAGAAATGCAAAATATAAGGTGCTTACCCACTTGCTCCAAATGTTAACTAGGTGTCTGGAGTATTTGTGCAATGTATTAGTCCATATTTGTCAATAAAAACGTGTTTTAATCCCGTCTGTGGCCGATTCTGTCGGCATTCCCAATGGGCGGTAGTGACGGGGCGCATCCGGTGAAAGTCAGAATTACACTCAATGTAAACTTGGAAAAAAAATGGCGTTCGGCCACAGACGGAATTAAAACACTTCTTTATTGAAAAATATGCACTAATACATTGCACAAACAAACCGGACACCGACTTAACATTTGGGGCACACGGGTAAGCACCTTATATTTTGCATTTGTACATGTTTGGAGAAGTACGGGCTTTGCTGCGGACATTTCAAGGCAATCTGGTGGGGTGGTAGTTAAAACAAAAGAAAATAAAAATCGATAAAATATATCTACTTGAGTCTTGATCTGAGGCTACTTAAAGTACCAAAATTAAAAGTACTCATCATGCAGAATGTCCAATTTCACAAGTTTTAAAATGTATTAAAATCATCTTTTGAAAATAGCAGATCTACAAGCTCACAATGCGTCTCAAAGCGACGATATTTTCAAATAGCCAATGTATATTTTAAATAATAATCTACAAAGTAACTAGTAACTAAAGTTTTCAAATAATTGTAGTGGAGTAAAAGTAAAATATTTGCCTCTTGGAAATACTGCAGTAAAGTAAAAAATACCTCAAAATTAAAGGACGACTTCACCCATTTTACTTTTACTTTACTGGAGTATTTCCAATTGTCTACTTTTACTTCTACTCCACTACATCTCAGAGGCAAATATTGTGCTTTTACTCCACTACAATTATTTGAAAACTTTAGTAACTAGTTACTTTGCAGAGATAAATATGTTACATTGTGAAGCATACATTAACCACTTTAGCCCTATTTTAAACCTAGGCTATTTGAAAATAGCAGATCTACAAGCTCACAACGTGTCGCGATGCGACGCGTTGTGAGCTTGTAGATCTGCTATATTCAAACATTTTTGTACTTTTACTTTTGGTACTTTAAGTACATTTTTATACCAATACTTTTGTACTTTTACTCAAGTAAACTTTGAATTCCGGACTTTTACTTGACTTAACAGAGTACTTCTACATTTCAGTATTGATACTTTTACTTAAATAAAAATATTTGAGTACTTTTTCCACCACTGTTTTTTTATCAAAACAGTAGTTTTAGCATAATACTCACGGTTGGAGCGAATCCTCATTGTGCTGGCCTTCGTGACTGAGCAATGGCTGTTATGGAAAAGATGCAAAAATCTAAGCCCTGCCTAGTATACACTAACAAAGATCCGTTAATGAGAAAGACACCACATTCATAGCAACAAAGAATGTGATTTAATTATGATGGTCAACTGGAGTTGAAGGACTAATTATGGTTCCCCTGAGCTCATTCATTCCAACTTGTGCAAAAACTCGCAACAAACAGAGCAGGTTGAGCATCAATAATTTCCCACGAAATAGTGGGGCCTCTCATTCACAAAGACATGCCTTTGGTCATATTACACAATGACATTGTTTATTAATAATAGTCTTGCTATTCTAGTCTTGGTGTATTCTAATTTCCTAGTAGTATTGTAATCAAACCAATGGCAACTAATTTCCATACATTAGATCAGTGGTTCTCAACATGGGTTGTGAGCTTGTAGATCTGCTATTTTCACAATATTTATCTGTGGAACCGAGTCAAACTAAATGTAATGCCTCAACTACTGTTCTTAGCTTGTTACGCTATTTTATTTTGTTTATTGCACACTTTTCATCCTTTAATGCTCAATTATTTCTTGCACAATGTTATCTTTTTTAAATCTTTGATGCTGTGTGAAGTGCTTATGTAACGTTGTTGCTTTACAAATAAAGTGTATTATCAATTTTATTTTATTTTAATACATTTAATTTTTTATTGTTATTAATTAATATAGTAATAATAATAATATTTTCTTTCCCCTTTTTGTTAATGTTAATGGGAAAATCGCCAAGTACATTTGCTCCTGGAATTTGTCCTGTCCTCTGTTTTATTTAGGTTTATATGCATGATGGCCCTGAGCTTGGTTTGTGTGTTTATTAGTAGAGGATTTTTTTTATTCTTACAGAACAAAATACATCCAGACAGACATCAGAAATCTTCTCCTCAAATATCACATGTTTAAATACTCACATATATATTCTTCAATTAATTCACAAAAAAAACCAACAACATCAAACAACATAGAGATAGGTATTTCTTCCATTCATTAGGCCTACTGTTAAAAATCTAGAAGGTGCCAAGGTGTTTCTTTTCTTCTAACATTATCCAGAGTACGAGCCCTTTTAAGACTGGTCAGTATCTGGTTAAAAACAACTGTACGAGCCATATGAGCCATATGTATTATATATATGATTGTTGTTTCTAATTTGTGTCGTCACTGCAGGGCTTGGTCAAGGCCAAGGTTGCCAGGGTTACAGGGTGTTCAACCCTCTCCCTAATCAGCCGCAGGTGTTGCCAGTGGCAAACAGCTTTTGACTGTGTTTCATGAGAGCTGGTGGTCTGTATCCTGTGTGTTTATGTATTTATCTATTGTGTGCTAAGTGAAGTTATGACTAAGCTATACAGAGAATAAAACGTTTGTTTATGAACTCAACGGACACTTTTGGACACCAGTTATTTGAGCACACGTCCTCGTGTTCCTCTGCAACCAGTAGTAGGCTACCTCAAGTATTGGGCACTACAACAACATTATAGGGGATTGTTTGAACTTGACCTAGTGATATCTTGTTTTCCAAAGGTTTGCCAATAATACAGCACACATAATCCACCAAAAAATAAATCATGTTTTTCCTTCTCTATTTTCTCTCTTGAATATACCGGCATGATTTGTTATTTATTTCAATATCGAAGCCAATTCCTTATGTATGCTGGCCCAGATTCTTCTCTATATCTATCACATTCATTATTTATGTATTAGTAGAGGAGTGTGAGCCTAGCAGGATTGACATTGTAAGAATGATGTCTGTAATCAATCGACCACATCCACTGATAATTGAAGAATCTGTCAGTTTAATGTATCTTACTGTATGTTTAATTTGACCTCGCGTGGCAGTAAAGACACCTATTGCTTTGTAGCATAAAGCATAATTGGTTTGCAAGGTCCCATGAAGGCAGTGGTGGAAAAAGTACTCAAGTGTTGTACTTAAGTAAAAGTATCAATACTGTAGAAACATTCTGTTGCAAGTAAAAGTCCCGTGATCAAAATTGACTTGAGCAAAAGTACAAAAGTAATGGCATCAAAATATAGTACCAAAAGTAAAAGTACTTATTATGCAGAATGTCCTGTTTCACAAGTTATCATTATGCCCCCAAAAAAAAAACTTTTGAAAATAGCAGATCTACAAGCTCACAACGCGTCACAAGCTTGTAGATCGGCTATTTTCAAATAGCCAAAGTTTAGATAGAGCTGAAGTGGTTAATGTATGTTTAGTAATAATAATCAAAATCCACAAAGTAACTAGTAAGTAAAGTTCAAATAATTGCAGTGGAGTAAAAGTACAATATTTGCCTCTGAGATGTAGTGGAGTAGAAGTAAAAGTAAGCTATAGAATATTTGGAAATACTCCAGTAAAGTAAAAGTACCTGAGTTACTTTCCACCCACTGCATAAAGGTGAGCATTGAAGTCTCTTCATCTCCATGGGCACGTTTACAGTCAATCATTAATGTTTTATACAGAAAAGAAAGTGGGCTATAAGAATCAGCCAGGTACATTGTACTTACACTACCATGTGTCTGAGAGAGGCATACTGTACTCTACTGTACTGCAAACTGACCAAAATTAATTAATTTAAATTGGTGCTAATCAGGTCTTCTGGAGTGAAAACTACATTTATTTCAGATTGGCTGAAGTTGTTCACAGTGATGCAGTGAAGCCATGGAAGAAGCTGAAGATGGAATTGCTGTTGTGGGCATAGGATGCAATTTCCCAGGGGGTAAGAATTGGAGTTTTAAAACTTTTAACAGAGCTTTTATTCATTTTCTTTTCATTCACCTATTTTTTTTTGCTGCATTTAACATTGCATATATTGTCATGATTAATTACTGCACAAATAAATAATAATGGTCCTTGGAAGTTTAGATTTTTGATCCATCATTAAAGGGATAGTTCACCCAAAAATGTCCTATTCATTAGTCACCCCATGGAGACTTGAATTCATGGATATTTTTTAGTTTTTTAGTCGCATTCCTAAGCCAATCATTTTGACCAGCGGACCGGTAGGCAGCGGTTCCGGTATAGGAGACACAAAGGAGACTCTTTGTGTCTCCTACCGGAACCACTGCCTACCAATACAAATTATTGGCTTAGGAATGTGACAAAAACATATCATATAACATAAAAAAATATCCATGAATTCAAGTCTCCACATGGGGTGACTAATAGAAAAAAAGTCATTTTGGGGGTGAACTATCTCTTTAAACATACAATAAAACAGTAAATGCATTAATAATTGTCACACCACCATCATGATGATGAGTAAATTATGGTAAATCATATTTTACCACAGGAGAGGGGCATGAACGTTTCTGGGAAGTTCTTGTGAATGGGAAGAACTGTTCTGTGCCGATTCCCAAGGAGAGGTTTGACATAGCGAGCTGGTATGACCCTGATGACAGCAAAGCGGGCAAGTCCCGCACGGCGAAGGCTGCTCTCATTGAGGGGTACGGTGTGGTTCATCTGTCGTTTCCCTTCTAACCCTAAGCCATTAAGATCTGAGGGCCGATTCTACAAATGCCTTCTAAAGTCTAACAGTTTTCTGAAACACGTATGTACTACTGTATATCAGTGGTTCTCAAACTCTTTCATGTCAAGGACCCCCAAAATGATATGTATTTGGCCAATGGCCACCGCCCCCCGCCCCCCCATCAGAAAATATGTTGTTCCAGGGACCCCCAGAAGCAAAGATTTAAGTAAAAAATGTTGTATATGTATATTAAAAGATTTGCACACTTTTTCACGATTTTTCAAAATTCTGGGAAGTTCTTAGCCGCGATCTATGAGCTTGTAGATCTGGTATTTTTGAATAGCCAAAGTATAAAATAATGGTTTAAGTGGTTACACAGATGTGTTCCAGGTTTTAATGGGTAAACCGATTAAGATCTGAGGGCCGATTCTACAAATGGCTTCTAAATCAGCCTTCTAAAATGTTCAAAAATAGCAGACGTTCAAGCTTGTAGATCTGCTATTTTTGAATAGCCAACGCTAAATTCTAAAATGATACAGATGCGTTCATGGTTTTAATGGGTTAAAATATGAGACATAACTAGCCTATAGTAAATACATAAAAATGGCTTGACATTGCCTCATCAATCCAACATTGTCAATAAATGATAGAAACCATTTCTTTTCTTTCTTTTTTTCTTCTTATAGCTAACTAAACAATTGCAATTCATTGTTTTATACGTGACAAAAATGTCTGTGAATTTCCCTGTATAGGTTCAATGCATTTGACCACAGGTTCTTTGGCATCAGTGACAGTGAAGTGGAGCGCATGGACCCCCAGCAGAAGATGGTTCTTCAGTGTGCGTACAGGGCTTTAGAGGATGCTGGCCTGCCCATGGAAAAGGCTAGCGGCACAAAGACAGGAGTGTTTCTGGGTACGGTGCCATGTTGATTTTGACAGTAAATTTAGATTTGTTTTTAGTCATAGTCTTATGAATAAAATTCCATTTAGTTTTAGTCATATTTTATTCATCCGAAATATTTGAGTTTTTCTTCTAGTTTTAGTCGACTAAGTATCATAAGATTATAGTCGACTAAATCTACAGTTGATTTAGTCGACTAAAAGGTATTTTGGCGGTGCCTTGATGGCGTCGTAATGCCTGATTTTACACTTGGTTGCATGCTGAAAATAGCTGATCTACAAGCTCACAATGCGTCGTGAGCTTGTAGATTGGCTATTTTCAGAGCGCAACACCTGAGCGCAAACATAAAATGGCTTGTCTTTTAGTTCTACTGGATCTCTTTTCCACTAGTCCCTCACTAACATTTTAGTCTAGTTTTTTGTTTTTTGTTGACGAAATTGTCAATATTGTTTTAGTCATCGTAGCTTAGTTTTTAGTTTTCGTCAGTGAAAAAAGGTACTCGACTAACTTTTTTCGTTATAGTTTTAGTCGATGAAATCAACACTGGTACGGTGGTAAAAATAAGCTACACAGTAATATCATCAATTGTGACTGTAACTTTGAGTGTAAAAATGGATCTGTAAGGATTCTTCTGTGTAGAAAGTAATATATTTATTTATATATTATTGAACCAGGTATATATGGGGAATGCATTTATTTAAATTATATTTATATATTTTGAACTATGCAAATTCATTTTATGACACATTATTACTGCTATTTCTTGAATTACTATTTTACTGCTTTTAGATTTACTTGAACTCTTAGTAAAAAAGGACCCATAATGGTCCATGTTATACACTCTGGACTATTGCTGTGTAGGAAGAAATATATTTAGATTAGAACTATACAAATTAATTTCCTGACAGATTTGAACTGCTATTTTATACATTTACAAATGTATTAACTTTTAGATACAGAAATACTAATGTTAACTCCTCAATTTAAAATGGGTGTATGTGCGGTATTAAAAAGTATTCCATATTAATTCTGTTCATTATAGGTTTGATGAACAGAGATTATGAGCAAACTGCAGCACACGTGCATCCCAGTGTCATCAACCACTTGACAGGCTCTGGACTGGCTATGAGTATCGCTGCTAACCGAGTCTCCTACGTCTTCAACCTCACCGGACCGTCGATGGCCATAGACAGCGCTTGCTCATCATCGCTGGTGGCTCTTCATTTGGCCTGTCAAGCCATTAAACAAGGTTGGCAGTTAGTATGTCTTAAATGTATAGAAACGTTTTGTGTAAATCTTATGAAGTATTGATGAAGTAGCAGTTACTGTATCTCTCACCTTTATTGATTGTATCACAAAAGAACAGATGGTTGCCAAGAAACCTGTTAACATTTGACCCTGTTGGTCACTGAAAGCATAGAACAGGGGTGGGCAACTTTGATGATGGAGAGGGCCACTATATTTCCACACTCACTCCAGAGGGCCACATTGCATATACTGTCAGGCCATTCTATGTCATTCAAAAGTAGCAAAAATAGCCGATCTACAAGCTCAAAACGCGCCGCAGTGCGCCGCATTTTGAGCTTGTAGATCTGCTATTTTTGCTACTTTTGTCGTCTCACAGCCTGAAGGTTCTGGGCTCGATTCCCACCGGGGACGCTGTGGGCAATGGGGGCGTGTCCTCTCCTCCGCGCGTCATCAGTGCCCATACCCTAGGTGGGGTTGGTGAAAGGGCCTTTCTGTGTGGAGTTTGCATGTTCTCCCTGTGTCTCCTAGGGTAGGTACCCTCACAAAAAAACATGCAGTAATCCTCGTCTCTATACTGCCTCCCCCTGGTCAGCCGGGGCGCCTGATAGAGGGGAAAGGAACTGGCTGGAATAACGTGTTACTTCTACGTGCTACGTCCTACCGGGGAAACTCCCCCCTGTCGGGTGATAAGAAGCGGCTTACTAGCTCCTCATGCATTGAAGGAGGCATGAGCTCAGCTCTGGGCTCTCCCCAGGCTGGCAGAGGGAGAGTAGCGCCCAGGATTACATAGGCAATTGGCACTGGGTGAAAAATAGGGGTTGCACAATCGTGGGATAAAAATGTATACAAAATAAATAAATGATTACGTATGAAATATCAATACAAAAAAGTGTTATTGCTTATTCTATCATATCAGGAGACTGTGAGATGGCTCTATGTGGGGGAGTCAGCCTTATCATGGAGCCACGAGTGTTTGTTGCTCTCAGCAAGGCAAAGATGATCTCACCTGATGGAACCAGTAAACCTTTCTCCAGCACAGCTGATGGCTACGGCAGAGGAGAGGGATGTGGGGTGGTTCTGCTGAAACCACTGAGAAAGGTACGGATTGACAAAAATTAAAGGACTAGTTCACCCAAAAAAGTACGTATTTTCTATGAATTACACCCCCCATGAAGCCTTAAAGTAATGGAGATTTCTTTTTGTTTTTTGTCGCATTCCTGAGCCAATAATTTGATGACCGGCGGAAAGATGCTAATCTCTAGTCTCCAGTGGGAGATTCTGCTGGTCTACTGTACGTTAATACATTTCACAGCATAAACCCCCCGAATTAAGTCTTAATGTCCACACTCCACACACTTTCAACTCACTTACCAAGCTGTTATAGGTCAAAGAGACTAACTGGTGATCACATGCTGCGCCACTCTTTAAGAGTTTTCATGTTCAGCTCAGTCCAAGCTGCCTTAAAGGTAGGGTAAGTGAAATGATTGTATTATTATAATTTTTTCTTAAAAAGGTTAAAGTACTATATTCTGACAGTAATCATTGCTACAGAGCGTTTGTTCGGTCACAGGGGTCTCTCCAGCTCTTTAGTAAACAGAATACAGTACATTTTCAGGTAGGTGACACAATTTAAGCCAATCAGGAGAGAGCACTGAAAATGCATCTTCTGTTTAATAAAGAGCTGTCTCTCTCTCTCTCTCTCTCTCTCTCTCTCTCTCTCTCTCTCTCTCTCTCTCTCTCTCTCTCTCCCTCCACAGGCTTTAAAAGAGAACGACCATATATGGGGTGTCATTACCAAAACGGCAGTCAACCAAGATGGTCATACGGTCTCTCCGATCACCAAACCCTCCATGGTTCAACAAGAAGAGCTGCTGCGCCGCGTCTACTCAGAGTCTGACCTGCAGAACGTCCAGTACATAGAGGCACATGGGACTGGAACCCCGGTTGGAGACCCAACAGAGGCTGGGAGCATCTCAAACGTCATCGCCAAAGCCAGGCCTCCAGATTCAGAGACACTCCGCATCGGCTCTGTGAAGAGCAACATTGGACACACAGAGTCTGCAGCTGGGGTGGCAGGGCTCATTAAGGTACTGTTAATGATGAAGCATGAAACCATTGTTCCAACTGTATTCTACTCAGAACACAGTGCCAGTATAGATGCAAAAGCCCTAAATGTAAAAATTCCTACTGAAGTAGAGATGTGGAATTTCTCTGGTGAAAGAATTGCAGGGGTAAACAATTCTGGTTTTGGAGGAACAAATGCACACGCTGTTGTCAAACAACACAAACAGACAAACTTTCCTCAAAAGAGTACATGGAAACAAAATAAGTATTTTGTCATGTCTGCAAATTCAGCTAAATCCCTCTTTTCCACAATAGAAGACACCACTAAACAGGTAGATGCAGACAGCACTGTTGATCTAGACTCGCTGGTGTACACATCAGCTTGTCGAAGAAGTCATCTAAAACACAGATACAGAAAGGCCATCGTGATTTCTTCTCTGGCCGAGCTTAAAAGGCAACTAAAATCTACCCTGAGCAAAAATATCACCCCTTCCTTCTCAGATGTGAAGCTGGTGTTTGTCTTCTGTGGGAATGGTGTGACCTACCATGGCATGTGTAAGCAACTATTGAAACAGGAGACTGTATTCAGAGAAAAGGTCAAAGACATTGAGCAACTCTTCCAAAGATTCAGTAGACTGAGCATTTTGGACAGACTTGAGAGTGAGTTTGAGAGTAGTGACTTCTCAAGCCCAGATGTCATCCAACCACTCCTATTTGCCATACAGGTTGGCATTGCCACCCTCCTCAAGTATTGGGGTGTCAAACCTGATGCCATTCTTGGGCACTCTGTTGGTGAGGTCGCTGCTGCTCACTGTTCTGGCCTCTTGTCTCTTGAGGATGCAGTGAAGGTGATCTACTACCGCAGTACCCTCCAGAGCAAGGTTACAGGAGGCAAGATGCTGGTGATCAGCAACATGGCTGTGTCAGAGATTCTTAATGTCATCCCTCGTTATTCTAACAAGGTTTGCCTCGCTGCCGTCAACAGTCCCCAGTCCTGCACTCTCTCTGGTGATTCAGATGCTATAGAAAGCCTCTACAGTGAGTTACATGCATCAGACAGTAGTCAGAATCTGTTCCGCCGTATTCTGAATGTCCCTGCCGCTTACCACAGCCACATGATGGATACAATTCTGTCTGACATAACAGACAGTATCGGCTCCTTACAGGTGAATGATCTAGAGTCAGAGCTGATCTCGACAGTGACAGGCAAGGAGGTGGCAACGCTTGATTTTAGCACAGGCATGTACTGGGCCAGAAACGTCAGGGAGCCAGTATTATTTGAGCAGGCAGTGAGAGCAGCATCTAAAGGAAAGAGGAATGCAGTGTTTGTAGAGATAGGCCCAAGGAGAGCCCTCCAAAGGAACATCATGGAAACTCTAGGAAACGACACCCCTGTTCTTGGATCAGTTCTGCCAGATAAAGATCATGAAACAATGCTAAGCCTTGTGTCTAAGCTTTTCGAGCTAGGGGTTCAGGTAGACTGGAGCCAGTTCTACAGAGGATGTGAGACAACCCCATTGCCCTTCCCAAGATACCAGTTTGATTGCTCTCAACGGGATATAATCATTGAAGCAGCTCACAGAAACACCACAACTAACCACCCTGTGCTGCATCAAACTGGCAAGGACAGCAACACATTCAGATGTCATCTGTTGTCTGACTCATCATCCTACCTGCAAGAGCATAAACACAACGGCATACCCATCGTCCCTGGTGCCTTCTATGTCGAGTTGGGTTTGGCTGCTTTCATGGCAAACGCCAAACCAAAGATACCCCTCAGCTCTCTTCAACTGAGTGTAGATTTTCAGAGTCCATTTGAATTAATGCAGAACACACCAGAAATGAAAGTGCAACTAGTGCCAGCAGAGAACGAGTCTGCTTTCACTGTGTTCTCTTCATCTGCCATTTATGCATCAGGCACAATAGCTTGCAAGCAAGAAAGGGTCAATGAGGAACAGAGTATTTCATTAAATACCATCTACAAAAGATGCAATTCTGTGGTGAGATCTGAACAGTTTTACAGGTATCTTTCTCAGGCGGGCTTTCAGTACGGTGCAGTTTTCCAGAATAAGGGGGATGTGCATTATGGGGAGGAATTGATGGAGGCCTATTCAGTTGTAACAGTTCCAGAGGACTTACGGCCTCACTTATACGACTACTGCATCCATCCTGTTGTACTCGACTTCCTGATGCAACTTCTCCCAGCTACGGTACCATTTGCATTTGCAGGAAGACCAGGTTTCCCCACCAAAATTGGAAGTTTGACAGTGTTGGAACCACTTCAACATGAGATGACTATCTACCTTAGAGCAATTGATTTGGGTGTTGATCACTTTGAAGTCTGTGGCTTCTTCACAGATAAAGAGGGCAGAGTGCTGGTGGAGGTCAAACATGTGTTGGTCAAGTACCTTGGAAGTCGCTTTCATGTTGTTGAGGAATACTTCTACCACAATGAATACAATGTTGTCTCTGAAAACATCACATCCCCTGATCTTCCTAAGGCCTTGGTCTTCTGTGACCGGTTAGGCATAGGTAAAGCTATGCAACAACACCTGGACTCCAGATCTCGATTAATTTCCTTCTCACATGCAAAGGAAATCTTGAGTCATGGATTCCATACTCTTTTGGTAAATCTCAACATCACAGAAGCAGGGAAACATTTTGATGAGGTCTTGTTTTTGTGGGGTACAGAAGATCTCTCTTCGGTGGCAGCCGATAATGTCCTGCAGAATTTGGTGAGCTGCTGTGAGACATTCCGCCAAATAGTCGTTGAACTGAAGCTTATGAAGTTCTCTAACTCCATCAGAGCAATAACCTACCGTGCTGCTGAAATTACAGTAGACCACATAAACCCAGGCTTTGCTCTGTTTGGCATGACAAGATCATTTGCTGCAGAGTTACCAGAGCTTTCTTTTCAACTGATTGACATAAGTTCCATCTCTACTAAGGACATCACTGCACTGTCTCAGATCCTGAGATCATACCCATGCAGTAAGTACCCAGAATTGGTAGTGAAAGATGGGTCAGTTTTGAAACCTTCCATTGTCCGTACCGCTGTTAAAAGTGACATTAACAGCTTTGACGGCAACTTCTGCTCTACACTGTCTGATCCCTGCATCCTTCAGACAGCTGATGCATATACAATGACCAAGCTGTCCGCTGTTCCATTCAATGATAAATACCACCAGCCAGTTGCAGAGTCATCAGTTGAAATTCAGATCAGTAAGATGTGTGCTCATACTTCTGACTATTATCCTGTCAGCGTTTCACATATGAAATATGGCCAG
Organism: Gymnoscopelus microlampas; assembly: GCF_963454915.1. Lineage (NCBI taxonomy): Eukaryota > Metazoa > Chordata > Actinopteri > Myctophiformes > Myctophidae > Gymnoscopelus > Gymnoscopelus microlampas. The sequence goes on along the minus strand of NC_139959.1, from coordinate 35,371,512 downwards.
ACTATCTACTGCAACGAACACACATCCCAATACCATGAACTACTTGCTCTTGATTTCAGTGGCACTATCACAGCAGTGGGAAAGGATGTTCGAAAGTTTAAAGTTGGAGATCATGTTGTTGCTTGTTACCCTGTTCAGGCAGCAACCACAGTCTCGGTGCCAGTAGATGCATGCTATGGTAGCAAACGATTCCCATTCCTGAGGAGGTCACCTTGTGTTTCCTACTTTGTCCTAGCATGGGAGATCCTGCGCAGAGCTTTGGCCGGAAACAAACAAAACCTGGGAATTATATCCTCAGTCCCCGACTCTGTGCTGATGAAAGTTTTAACTCTCACAGCTCACAAATCAGGATGGAATGTCATAGGTAGTACACAGTGCAATGGGTCTTTTGTAGATGGAAAACAAGTGGAGGCCTTCGTCCTCCTCCCCCACTTTGATGAGTTTATGATTGCTAACCTTTGCAACGTTCCTGGTGTACGAAATGTCGTCGTAGTCTGTGAATCTCAGTCCCAGTGCTTAGTGGCTCAGGACACATTTCAAAATGTGAGGGAAGGTGTTCGTCTGCAGACCATTCAAATGCCAGTGATTCTACAGAAGGGCTCCCTGACTGCACAAAAGTCCCATGTCTATCACTGGCTTAAGTCCATGAACTTGGACGGGAAATCATTTTCCCTTGAGAATTTGACCTTGCAGAGTGTGACATCCGAAAGTATTGACATCCTCCCACTGGAAAGATCAAAGTCATACTTCAACTTAAAGACCCTGCCTGTGGTGGCACTGACACAAGATGTAAAAGGTGCTCTATCTGTTATTCCATTGCTGCCTACAAAGAAACAGCTTTTCCGTAAGAAAGCTGTGTACATTGTGACAGGCGGGTTGTCAGGGTTGGGCTTTGAAACAGTCAAGTTTATTTGTCAGAGAGGTGGAGGACATGTTGTCATACTCTCCAGAAGCAGTCCAACAACAGAGATGCAGCAAGATATACAAAATGTAGAGAAACAGAGTGGGGCATCCATCATTGCCATGGGATGTGATGTATCTGTCTCTGGGCATGTGTGCAAGACTATCGGCACAATCAGCCAGAAATTCCCCACTTGTCCAATCAGAGGAGTGTTCCACAGTGCCGTTGTCTTGCATGACGGGTTGATTGAAACCCTTAACGAATCTCTCTACGTGAAGGTCCTCAAGCCCAAAGTGAATGGTGTTCTGAATCTGCATCATGCAACACAACATTGTGAGTTAGATTACTTTGTATGTTACTCCTCCGTCTCTGCCTTCCTAGGAAATGCATCACAAACAAACTATGCAGCAGCCAATTCGTTCCTCGACACATTCTGCCATTATAGACGCAAGCTTGGGCTCCCAGGCCAGTCTATCAACTGGGGGGCTTTGAACCTGGGTCTTCTTTTAAACAAGGAACACTTCCAAAGGTTTCTGGAGGCAAAGGGAATCATGGTGCTGGATGTTGCTGAGATTCACTCAAGTTTGGAACAATGCCTTGTGATCAACAGACCCCAACAGGCTGTGTGCAGGTTTAACTTCAAAAACATCAGGTACAACATCCTCTCCCAAAACACTGCCTTGTCAATGCGTTTGTCTGCTGTGGTGGAAGAGGCCTTCCAAATATCCAAACAGTTGGATTCACAGACAAAACATGCAGACCCAGTCACACCAAGTGACTATGTCAAATCTTTACTTAGTGAGACCGTTGGCATTGATAAGAGTGAGTTGAGTGAGGAATTGTTGCTCTCCTCTTTAGGCGTTGACTCAATGCAGGCGATGACTCTGCAGAACCTCATCTTTCAGGAGAGAGGTGTGAATGTGCCTCTGGTCAAACTGTTGAACCCCAATGCCACACTGTCAACAGTGGTAGCCATCTTAACTGAAGGAACTAGCAGTGAACATATGAATGAGGACCAAGGGTCCACCTCGATTCAAGCCATTTCAACAAGGCTTTAGAACTGTCAAGCACAGTACATAGTCAAAGCATTGCATGTTCAGTTAGGACAACTCGTGAATGGATAAAATTGATATTTGTATTGGGGTGGTGGAGGGTGAGCAGCAAGTGTTAAAGCAGCTGCAGAACAGACAGCAGTATAGGCAGCAGCAAACGGCAAGCAAGGAATGAGAAATGCAACTTCCCCATTTAAATAGGGTGCTCTATTATGAAATGAGTATATAATTGGTTGACAATAGAAGCATGGAGCAGCTGAGACCGGCCAGCAGCAACTGCACTGAGTTCCCTGACAGAACTTGCTCTGCTCATGTCACCAAGTGAGACGCTCATTTCAGCTTTCATTTTGTGATTGTAACATTTTAGCGAATGCTTTTCAGCAAATATATAATCAAGAGGTTTATATGTCAGAAAAGTAGTACAGTTTTAGTTTTTAAATGTGTCGTTTATTGTAGGCATTCAATCAGCCAGCCCAGAATCAATGAAAACAGTAATGTTTTTTATTGCATACTGGAATGTTCTCCCTATACATTTGACTCCAACAAGAAATACATTAGGTTTCAAAAAGAAACTTAAGGAAGCAATAATCAGAAAGGAAATTAGATTAGATTAGATTAGGTTGTTATTATTTTTTTGGACGTATTTTCGGATGGACAAACCTGTTATTTTACTGTAATGTAAAGTTTGTGTTTTTGTTCCCTAACCTTGATTGTTGTACTGCATTTTATGATTTGTATTGTGATGTTTTTTGCCTGGACCCCAGGAAGAATAGTCTCCAATAAGGTGTAGACCAATGGGGATCCTTAATACACAATAAACGCATATGTTATGTTATGTAATAACATGGTATGCCCTCTGGAAAAACCTAGAACACACCACTGCTTAGTGGGTCCTAGTCTGGGTGGGCGGACATTTGGCAAAGAAAATAAATAAAATTGCTACAAGCTAACAACACATCACATTGTGAACATGTTGTGAGCTTGTAGACCTGCTACTTTCGCCAGGCATATTGGTGTGTAGACAGACATAGCTAGAGGGTCTAGCACAGAGCCCTGGGGGATCCCGGTCCACTGCAGCAAAGGGTTTTAAGTGGTTCAGTTGAACTGTTGTGAGTTTAATTTAAATTGCTTTGTTTGACTTGACTGTTGTATTAATGACAAATGGAACACACGCACGCACGCACGCACGCACGCACGCACGCACGCACGCACGCACGCACGCACACACACACACACACACACACACACACACACACACACACACACACACACACACACACACACACACTTACAGTATCTTTGCTCAATAAAGCAGTGTGTAACTATATTCATCTCTTATAGTCATATTTTGTTGTTGCTCCTCAGCCATTGGACATTAGCTGTCCTGTTTACTTGTTCGTTTCTGTAGCTCTGTGTTTCACTGAGTTCCGTGTCCATACTGTAGGTCTTGTAGCCCTGTGAATCTGTTGATCCCCTTCTTGTGCATTTATTTGTGTTCTGGTCCAGGGGTCTTCAACGTGTTTCAGGCCAAGGACCCCTTAGCTGAGAGAGAGATGAACCCCCCACTACACGTTGTATACAATTGTGTTGCAGAACAAACCTTTTCATAGGTTTCATAGATGGCTGCAGAGACGTGTTTGACAGCACTGTCATCAGTGTTGTGTAAATTAATGTTTGTTTGTTTGTTTACACATGATATTTTCTATTGATTTGTTGGATCTTTAACATTTAACCCTCAATACTTAAACTTGACCTTTGGCCTTTTGTCTCCCCTCTACACCAAACCTCTTTCTAACATTATGAAAGTATAAATCTGCAGACAGCAGAGGGAACAATCATACTGCTCAGCTCCACATAGCAGTGCTTATGGAGAGATGACAGGTTTGGAAAAGAGACAGGGATACATACATACCCCCCTTATAATATGATATTATCTAATTCATATTGTCATTAATATTAATACATTAAAAGCAACTTATTTCTTGCTGTGGGCCAGAAACCTCCTATCTCCATACTGTTAATATTCTTCTTTTTATCAGTTCAACTGTGAACTTGTAGATCTGCTATTTTCACTTTTTTAATTACTGGTGAATTGCAAGATGAGAGTAAACGTGGTTTAACCTTCAGTCAGCGAACGACAGGTTAAATGGTAAATGTGTAGAAATAGTTGCCAATGAGAGGTTAAATGGTAAAAGACACATTAATGTATGTAAATGAACATGATAATATTACATCATCATTTGAAGTAGGTTTTACTTTATCTAGATCAACTTACCAGACACAGCAACGCTAACAGGAGCATCAACAACCAACCACATCCTGTGTTACTTTTCTATTTTAGAAGCACACCAACCGACACTTTCCTGTGTGTTTGTGTGTATGTGTGTGCGCCTAGATCAGTGTGGTTCTCAAAGTGTGGTCCGGGGACCCCTAGGGGTCCTTGAGGAGGTTACAGGGGGTCCCCAGCACAATGAGTTAATAAAGCATTAACATATTGTTAACAACTTTAAGCCCTACATACATTGGCCGTTTGGAAATAGCAGATCTACAAGCTCATAACGATGCCAACAAGCGGTGTCAGCTTATAGATCTGCGTTTCACTGTTTCAGCCCAGCAGCCCTATGTAAAGCATAGGTCACCGCCTAGGTTGCACATGAACTCTGCAGCCGCACTGAGGCCACTGCTCGAAAGCATCCCAGGCCGTAACGTATCTAATAATTGGGCCGCACGACCCGGAAATGACCTAAAACGGGAGCAAAAAAAAACAACAAGTGGCACAGCGGCCCACCCCGGTATGCCAAATGGCCAGTCTGCCCCTGATAGCTGCATATTATTCTATGCATGTGTTACCGGCCTCAGACCTAGGGGAATCTGGGTCGGTACAAGTGACACACAGGCAAGGGTGCACTGTGGATCATGTATTCTGTGGAAAACGAGGAACAGACACGTTACTTTTATCTTGCCTCGCTCAGCCAGCAGCGGTTTATTACTCAACATGTCACAATACTCATTTAGCATTTCAATACTTTCAATCATATATCATTTCAATATCAAAATACTGTTTAACAGTCCAACAGACATTTTAGTTCACAATACTTGCAAAAATACAATAAATCAAATAATACAAAAATACAATGTATTCTTCATAAAACCAAAATAAAGTGCAAAAATACTCTTCAACAAACAAAAATAAAAGTGCAAAACAATAATACATTCTGCATTCTTACTCCAAGATACAAACTTAATACTGTGGTCAGAATCATCAGATTCCATCAACAATAACAATAATACATTTCCTACTAAATCTAATTCACTTAATACAAAGCTCAAAATACAGAAAATAACACGTCCTCAGTCACACAAGCACGCACGTGCACGCGCACCACGTGTGCTTTCTGTGTGGTAACACAGTGAAACAAACTACCTGGCAGCAGCCATTATTCAACTCAACAAAACAATAAAACTACTCGTCCAAACTTACTTCAGGTACACTCAAAACGTTACAAAACATGTCACTGACAGTTCACATTAGTTTTAACATCCTTAGGAATGTTTTAGATAGTTATATCATTACCTGTGGAAAACGAGGAACAGACACGTTACTTTTATCTTGCCTCGCTCAGCCAGCAGTGGTTTATTACTGAGCTGCGCATGCGTGGGCCAAGACTATAGTGTTTCCTCTGTCATTCACAGGAGCGCATGGGCGCCATCTACTGACTTGGAAGTCTAATAAGATGTGAAAACACATACAAAGTGTCACAATACTGTTAGAGTAATTCTGATAATCTTAAAAAATGGGGGGTGTATGTTTTACTGCAAAACTTTAAATAGAGGAATTTTCTGAACCCTCTACACGCTCCCCTGCTTTAAGAGATGTCTCCTGACATCTAGAACTAAACCAACAATGAGTAGTCAGGTAATAGTCTAGGAAAAGGTCATCTGTCTGGTCTGTGTAGTGTCTGGTAAGTTTCGTTGGGGTTAGTCAATGTCCGTCAAGTCAGTCAGTGTGACAGTGTCTGTCAAATCCTATGCTAATACAAGTCCTCTGTCCTATGTCTAATAAGTCCATACGGTTGGGGTAGGGTAGTAGTAGGTTTCGGGCAGGACTGGGTAAGGGGTCATGGGGTAAGGCACACATGTGAACATGGCGTTTGCTCCGGGTCTCCAGGGCTGGTATGACGGCTGACCGAAATGTTCATATGTGAATCTTTCTCTGGGTTTTACATTCCGGGTGGACCTCCTTGCAGGCAGTTCCTCTTCACCTTGTGGCTCTATGTCAGGTTCAACCATCTCCTCTGGCACCACTGGACCTGTATCACCCTCATTGTCATCCATTACAGGTTGTTCCTGATCATCGTCAGCAGGCAGTGTGTCAGCTGGTGTTGGTGCTTGTGCTGATGCTGGCACTGCAACTGGAACAGTTTCCTCTTGCTGCTGCACATCACCTGCTTCTGTTGCTAGTCTTGGAGGTTGGAATTCAGGTGCTACTGCTCTGAGATTACTGTGTGGTTCAGTTTGAGGTGCCTGATGTCTGACTGACCTCCTTGTATACACAGGTAACGGTCGGAGGCTGTAGTAATATCCTTCCTCTTCAGCAGAATCATCAGACTCCTGCTCAGCTGCTTCTCTGCTGTGAGTCTGTCTGTCTCTCTGTTTTTTCTGTTTCTTTTGGGGAAGGCTGGGCTGCTCATCTTGTTCAAATGGCAAGTCATTTACAGGTAGCAGGAGGTTACGGTGCAGCACACGGATAGTTTTGTCTCCTTTTTCTGCTTGCACTTTGTACACAGGTCCATCTCCCATCCTTTCAATTACTCTGTGAACTCTCTCCTCCCAGTAAGCACGGAGTTTGCCAGGTCCACCTATCTGAGACAGGTTTCTGACAAGCACGCGATCTCCTGGCTGAAGTGAAATCCCTTTAACACCACGGTCGTAGTATTTCTTTCCTTTTGCTGAGCACTTTTGGCTATTCTCTGAGGCGATCCTGTAAGCATCTTGCATCCGAGAAGCCCATTTCTGTGCAAATTCCTGTCGATTCGACACCTCTTCATCAGTTCTCAGATCAAACACTAAGTCAATGGGCAAGCGTGGGGCTCTTCCGTAGAGGAGAAAGAAGGGCGAATAGCCGGTTGCTTCATGCCTCGTACAATTGTACGCATGGACTATGTGGGGCAAATGGTCTTTCCACTCAGCTTTTCTTTCCTCTTGGAGAGTGCGGAGCATCTGTAACAGTGTTCTATTCAGGCGTTCCACAGGGTTCCCCTGCGGGTGGTATGGGGTAGTTCGAGAATGGGAAATGCCAGACAGCTGCTGGAGTCGCTGGAACAGATTATTCTCAAATTCTCGTCCCTGGTCATGGTGCAATTTTTCAGGGTACGCAAAACGTGGAATAAAATCACTGAAGATTTTCTCAGCTGCGGTTTTGCCTGACTTATTCTTAGTCGGGTAGGCTTGTGCAAAGCGGGTAAAGTGATCTACCAGAACTAAAATGTACTCAAAGCCTCCTTTGCTTGGCTCTAGGTGGAGATAATCGATAGAAATAAGCTCAAATGGGGCACTGGTTGTGATTGAACCCATGGGTGCTTTTTCTGGGATGGTGGGTCGTTTCTGCTTAATACATGAGCACTGGCGGATGACATAGTCCTCTATTTCACGCTGCATGAATGGCCAATAGAACCTTTGCCTCGCCAGGTGGATTACTTTGTCAGCCCCGACATGACCCATGTCATCATGCAGGTGTTTGAGCACGGTGGACTTCAGCTTACTGGGGAGAACGAGCTGTTTCCATTTTCCTGATTGCCTGTACAGAATTCCTTTGTCAAGTTTGAGTCTGTTCCATTCATGTACTAGTCTCCTTGTCTCTTGTCCCATTTGTCTTTTGTCTTTGTCATTGGGGTTCCATCCATTCCTCTTTAATGTCATCACCTCAAAGATTGATGCATCCTCTTTCTGGGCAGCTCTAATGTCCTCTGGGGTGATGGTGGGGACTGTCACAGAGGGGTCGTCATCACCACCAGATGAGAGTTGCAGTGCAGCCATCCATGGCACATCCTTCTCGGCCACCGCTTTGTTCCCCTGCCATATGGTGGAAACTACATCTGGGGGCAGAGCTTCAGTGTACTCCCCTATGTGACCCTGGAGCTTTACTGGATACCGTGACAGTGTGTCGGCGTCAGCATTCGCCTTGCCTGGCCTGTATTGTATGGTGAAGTGGAAATCCGCCAACTCACCCACCCAGCGATGTCCGACAGCGTTGAGTTTGGCTGTGCTGAAAACATAAGTAAGGGGGTTATTGTCTGTGTACACAGTGAATGTGGGTGCATAGTAGAGATAATCCCGGAACTTATCGCAGATGGCCCACTTCAATGCCAGAAACTCGAGTTTGCCAGAATGGAGATGGTAATTCTTTTCTGCAGACGTGAGTGTTCTGGATCCATAAGCGATGACGCGGAGTTTACCCCCCTGCTGTTGATAGAGCACAGCCCCCAGACCTTCGTTGGATGCGTCAGTATTTAACACAAAAGGCAAATTAAAATCTGGGTAGGCTAAAATGGGCGGATTGGTTAACATGTCTACAAGGCGAGAGACAACCGCACTGTGTTCGGGGGTCCACTGGACAGGTGTTTTAGAGGGGAGCTGGCCAGACTTTGTGACATTTCTTTTGGGTGCAGCGTTATTATCTTTAACAGGCCTCTGGTTGGGCTGACTGGGACCCTCTGCTAGCTTAAACAGTGGCCGTGCAATCCTGGAGAAGTCCTGTATGAAGGATCTATAATAGCCTAAGAAGCCTAATAGACCTCTGACTTCCCCCACATTCTTTGGCTCTCTCTCTTTTAGCTGCAACACTGCTTCCAGGTCTTTAGGGTCTATCTGGACACCTTCACTTGTCACTAGGCGCCCTATGTATCTCACTTGTCATCTGAACAGCTCACATTTCTTTGCACGTAACTTGATGCCATGCTCCCGCAGGCGACGGAGCACCCGTCTCAGGTCCTCCACGTGGTCATGGAAGGATTTGGAAAAGCAGAGCACGTCATCCAGATAAGGAGAGCAGCACTCGTCTGTCATGCCATCAAAGACGCCCTCCATACATCGTTGAAAGGCCGCTGGGGCGTTGGTAAGGCCAAAGGGGAGGCGAAGCCACTCGTATAGTCCCCAAGGGGTACTAAAAGCAGTCAGGTGCCTGGAACTCTCATCGACAAAGCCCTGGTGGTAGGCGCTGCCTTGGTCGAGTAGTGAGAACCAGGAGTAGCCCCCCAGGTTATCCAGCAGGTCTTGAATGCGTGGGAGCGGATGACGGTCTGGGACAGTTTTGCGGTTTATCTCCCTGTAGTCAACGCATAGACGCAAGCTCTTATCTTTTTTTCGGACACAGACCACGGGGGATGAGTACGGTGAAGTGGACTTTCTTATCCAGCCATGGTCAAGCAGGTTCTGGACATACTCTTTTACCTCTCTGTAGAGGGGTTTTGGGATTGCATTGTAGCACTTTTGGACTGGTGTCTCATCATTTAGCTGAATCTTAAGCTGCAGGTTTGGGATACAACCTATGTCAGCATCATCCTTGGCAAATGCATCTGACTCGTCGTATAACATGTCTCTGGCTATCTCTTGTTCCTCCTCTTCGAGGTGTGACAATTCGACAGGTGGGTGCCATTTATCTCGAGTCAGAGCGGAGCAGGTTTGAGCAGTGGGACGGTTTATGGGCTTTGGGTTGTTGGGGGAATGGTTAATGGGTTTGGCCTCAGTAATTTCCTCAAGTGTGCCCAGAATGGTTCTCTGTGACAGATAGATGTCATGTTTAGTGAAATTCTGAATAGGGATTTTGGCCATTTTTGATGAGCCACAGGGGACATCTACTAAAGAGGGAAAGGGGTCTAAACCCTCAGGACAGTGGTTTTCTGGGCTGGGCTCAAATAACATTGTTCTGCCCTGGGGCCATGCTCTGACTCTGCACTTCACCTCACAGATTTGGCCAGCGAGGATAGTTAGTCCTTTCTTTCCGACCCGTACAGTGCAATGGGGAGGCGTTTCATCAGGGGCCAGTATCTGGAGAACAGAAATCAGGGTTTCCACTGTGCTTTCACTGACACTCATGGATTCCTTCAGTATGGCTGCAATATCCACCTGTTCTATGTTCTCTTTGATCATCTCTGCAATGACATTGCTACCTAAAAGGGGACAGTCAAGGCAGCTCTGACTGATTAATATGGGCACTTGTATGTCAGCATGTCCATGGCTCTCACTGCGTATCTGTAAGTCAACATAAGCCCATCCATCAAAGGGAACCGCTGTGCCATTTGCTGCAGATATTTCGATATATCGATTTTGATCGGGGAATAGGGATGAGAGTGGCTGGATTTTGACACTGGGCAACGCTTCCTCTATCCACGCCCTCCCCACCATGGTCACCTGGGCCCCTGAGTCAAGCAGCATTTGGAGCGGGACCCCATTAATTGCACATGAGACCATACATCGCTTGCCAATTAGTTGTGCTACACGTTTTCTGGGTGTTGGCTTGCACTGTGTAGTTTGTTTTACGGGGTTTACGGTTTCAATGGAGTTAACCTGTACTGGAGGCTTGTTACTGGCGACAGTCACTGGCAGCCTCACTCCAGTGACCTCCTCTCGTTTCCCGATGCCTTTCTTTTCAGACAGCCAACTGCTCTATGTCCTTCCTGACCACAAATGAAACAGTGAGGGCAGCTCTTAATGTTCTTTTGCACACAATCATGACATCTGCCCCTAGTCTCATTCGTTGATGTCTGGGGTCGAATTGAGGGTCGGGTGGGGGGTGGAACAGGGCTTTCAGGAGTCACATGTTCTGTGGGTTTGACCCCCTGGGCAAAGTGTTTAGTCAGTGAGGCCACTTGTGCAGTCAGCTCTAGAATAGCAGCACGGTTAGCCTGTAATTCAGAGTCAACTTTGGTCTGTTTTGTCTGGTCAGTCTGCTCAGTGTGAGCTGCACTTACAGTCACTGGTCGGGTTTTAGTAACTGTACCAAGGCGTTTCAACCTATCTGCCTCCTCACTTGTGGACTTAGTGATCTGTTCTAAGAGAAGGTCATCATTAACCTGCAAGTCTGTAAGGAAAGGTTTGAGATCACATCTGACATGGTTATTTTTCTCATTTAACCCTTGGTAGAGTGTGTGAAGGAACGTACCTTGAACAAGCTTTCTATCATAACAAAAATCTGCACCTGGCTGTTGTGACTCAAAAACAACTCTCTGTTTTAGACCCATGATTCTGTACAAAAATTGCTGTGGGCCCTCTTTGTCTTGCTGTTTGGCAGTACTAAGCTCCTGAAAGAGCTCAGTGCTGTTTTTGTCTCTAATGTGGGAGCGGAGAAAACGTTTTAACTCACTCATAGTAAGGTCATCTTTGTTAGTTAACATCTCCCTGAATGTACCAGGTTTAGTGATCTTAAGCACAGTGCGGATAACCTCTGACTCACTAAACCCTTCATTTAACCCTTCATCCATTTGTTTACAAAGGCTACTGTATGACATCTCGGACCCTGTGTCAGAAATCTGACCACCATAAAGTTTAAACTCTCTGCGTGGAAACAGAGCGGCTACATCAGTAAACCTCACCACCTGCTCAACCATACTGGAGGACGGACTGGCACGGCCAGGAGGGGCACCACCTGCACTGTTGGTGATGGATCTGGCTGGCGATGTAGTGGCGTGGTTCCTGGCTGGTGCGTTATTGTCTCTGTCCATGGTCGGTTGAGGTGTGTGAATGTCTCTTTCCCTGGGTGAGGACAGCTGGTGACTGTCCATGGTTGCTGCAGTTGAACTGGTCTGTTGACGAGTCGCTGTATCTTCCACCTGGAGGGGTGCAGCCTCGACCACTCCTCCGTCGTCAGCTCCTTCAACGCCAGCTCCTCCCACAGCATCTCCTTTATCCGGGGCTCTTAACATGTCATCGAGCATGTCGTCGAGGTGAAGGATTTGAGCCATGCCTTCATCATCCATGCCTTTCAACTTATCACTTCTTAGGTAGTCGACAATTATATCAAATAGTTCTGGTTCACTCAGGACCGCAAGGTCCTCAGTGTCTAAGTCTTTATCAACCGCACTGGCAAAAGCCAGTAACTGACTGGTACTTAAAGCTAAGATTCTCTTTTGGATCTTGAAGATCAGCATCCGTCGTGGGGTTGTGGTAGCCATCTTTAGCCCCTGTGGCCTCTACTCTTCTGGATGACGCACAGCAATGCAGCCTTCCCTGAAGCTTTAGGCACAGGTTCTCTCCGTGGCAGTTCCCACTTTCCCAGCTAGGTGGCGCTGTATCCCGGACGAGCCCCCAATTGTTACCGGCCTCAGACCTAGGGGAATCTGGGTCGGTACAAGTGACACACAGGCAAGGGTGCACTGTGGATCATGTATTCTGTGAAAAACGAGGAACAGACACGTTACTTTTACTACTTTTACTTTTTTGCCTCGCTCAGCCAGCAGCGGTTTATTACTCAACATGTCACAATACTCATTTAGCATTTCAATACTTTCAATCATATATCATTTCAATATCAAAATACTGTTTAACAGTCCAACAGACATTTTAGTTCACAATACTTGCAAAAATACAATAAATCAAATAATACAAAAATACAATGTATTCTTCATAAAACCAAAATAAAGTGCAAAAATACTCTTCAACAAACAAAAATAAAAGTGCAAAACAATAATACATTCTGCATTCTTACTCCAAGATACAAACTTAATACTGTGGTCAGAATCATCAGATTCCATCAACAATAACAATAATACATTTCCTACTAAATCTAATTCACTTAATACACAGCTCAAAATACAGAAAATAACACGTTCTCAGTCACACAAGCACGCACGCACGTGCACGCGCACCACGTGTGCTTTCTGTGTGGTAACACAGTGAAACAAACTACCTGGCAGCAGCCATTATTCAACTCAACAAAACAATAAAACTACTCGTCCAAACTTACTTCAGGTACACTCAAAACGTTACAAAACATGTCACTGACAGTTCACATTAGTTTTAACATCCTTAGGAATGTTTTAGATAGTTATATCATTACCTGTGGAAAACGAGGAACAGACACGTTACTGCCAGCAGCGGTTTATTACTGAGCTGCGCATGCGTGGGCCAAGACTATAGTGTTTCCTCTGTCATTCACAGGAGCGCAGGGGCGCCATCTACTGACTTGGAAGTCTAATAAGATGTGAAAACACATACAAAGTGTCACAATACTGTTAGAGTAATTCTGACAATCTTAAAAAATGGGGGGTGTATGTTTTACTGCAAAACTTTAAATAGAGGCATTTTCTGAACCCTCTACACATGTATATTTTCTTCCACGCCTCTGCTCTCGTCCAGCTGTATGAAACGTCATAAGTGATCGCGCAATTTGCCGTCGCTTTGAAATGACGCTACAGTGCGTTCCGATCCTGTGAGGCCAACGGGTCGACCACTCCATCCTCGCAAATAATCCTCTCCTCCTCGCAGGGGCGGGGCTTTGGTGCGAGTGGAGGACGCAAGGAGAGTGAGCGAGTGACCGAGTTTGGGGGATTGGAATTTAGCTCTACTGTCCCTTCTACCTGAGGCCAAGACTCTGATTGCCCTGAGTGCTGTCACCAGAGCCTTCTATTAGAGAGTTGCGCCAATGAGGGGTCAGAAACAGCGTCGGTCACGTGGTTCATGTAGCTGGAAATAGTGACAAGGAGCCGTCGACTTCAATGCATTCCATGAACTTCCGGTTTAGGGATTTGTCACAATTCGCCAATGTATGTGTACTGTATGTAGAAGACCTGGCCCGAAGAAGTGAACGGAGTTGGCGTAACTCTCTAATAGATGGCACTGGCTGTCACCTGTGGGGACCAGCTGAGTGTGGCTGGGTGACGAGCTCCTGAGGCTATACACTTTAAAAACTGTGTGGTTCAGTGTGTTCAGTGCTGGGTCATAAGATGTGTGTCAGGTCCTCCATTATGTTGCCAGTGTCTTGTTATGAGTTCAGTTTATCATATTAGTTACCAGAGTGTTTCTGTAAGTTCTCATTGTTAATGTGTGTCTTTATAAGTAAACTTAAGTTTGTGATCCTCATCCTCTGCGTTTGTCTGAGTTCCTGTGCTTGGGTCCTACAACACCTTTGGTTCCTGACAGTTCCGCTCACAGCCTAAGAGAGAAGGTCAGATTCTCCATAGAGTCCATAGAATCTCGTTGACTATACTGTAGTCCAATCTTCCTTGGTAAGTGGTGTGACCTGCAGCCATTTCCGAGTGATGGCTTTCTTACAAGCAACCAAAATGATGTTAAGTCCTGGCTCATGAGTTCAGCAGGGATTTTCTCCAGATAAACTGTAACACAAGAACATTCAACTTCTGTTTAAAAAATAGCTCTGATTTCTTTGATAACCTCTGGCCAGGGGCGGATTAACCCTTCGTGGTGCCCGGTGCTTTGACCCGGTTCGGTTCGGTGGTGTTTTTTCACAGTTTTTTTTTTACGTCGTTTGGTGCCCCCCCACAAGGTTGGTGCCCTGTGCTTCAGCACCTCAAGCCCGTTGGATAAGCCACCACTGCCTCTGGCCAGTAGGGCTGAATTGAAGGACAGTCCCCAAAAAATTGAAAATTATCTGCCATCATTTTACCACATTGACCCTGTCCTTGACGCAGCAGGCCCATTTAAAACATTATTATTATCATAACCCCTCAACTATCAACAGTAGGTGGAGAGCCTATGCACATTTACAAATAAGTCTTGTCATTGTCTCCAAATGTATTTTGCGTAAAATCGTCATCAACAGTTGCCAAAAAAAAGTCCATTCCTACTACGACTAAAACTAAATGGAATGTTATGCAAAAGTCTATGACTAAAACTATAAATCTGAAGTAGGTAAGTCATTTACTAGATCAATATTACTGTAAATGTCTGTCCAGGGTAAATGTTCTCGTACGTAAAGTGCAAATAAAACAGTTTAGTGCTACAGAGTAACCAGGAGAGTGTGTGTGTGTGTGTGTGTGTGTGTGTGTGTGTGTGTGTGTGTGTGTGTGTGTGTGTGTGTGTGTGTGTGTGTCTGTGTGTGTGTGTGTGTGTGTGTGTGTGTGAGAACAACCTGCCACATCCTGTGTCACATGTTCTATTTTAGAATCAGCTCTGCGTCACGTGTTGAGCTGTTAGACTGACAGCCAGTAGAGCTGCGTCACAAACATTATCTGTCTGTTTGTCTGTCTGCATATCCGTCTGGCCTAGACGTGTGTTTTTTTTCCTCCCCAATCATAGTAAGTTGACAACTGCTTCGCCCCTAGTCACTGCATAAGTGTCATTCCAAGATGATAGCCCTGGCCGGCTTTCCTCCATGGTGGAAAATAGTGCTTGGCGCTGGAACTCTCTGGGGGAGGGGGGATAATTTACGATTCTGTCCCTATCGGTACATAACTCGGATGGCACTGAGTAGGCTCTAGTGGACTTCGCAACGTTCGGCACAGCGACTCACTCGCCTGAGGCTTGCTCGGCGGTGCTCCCGTTGCTCAAGTGTCCACTAGAGACGGCGCGCCTTCGTCGCTGTAACTGTTTTTTGCCGAACTACTTACTAACTTAATATAAGGGGCTGTGGTCTGTTCTGCACCAAGTGGGGGCTGGGGGTGACAAAAATGATGCCTAAACCTAATAGAATAATTTGAGACACATTTTAGGTTAGATAGAAATACAACAGCGGGAGAGGGATTCGATCCCGGGGCGCTGGGATTGTAAGTCTAATGCTTAACAACATGCCACGGAACCAGTGTTGATTTCGTCGACTACCTTTTTTCACTGACAAAAACTCAATAAAAACAAAATAAAAACGAAGCTACGATGACTAAAACTATGACTAAATATATTGGCAATTTCGCGAACAGATACAAACTAGACTAAAATGTTAGTGAGGGACTAGTGGAGAAGAGATCCAGTAGAACTAAAAGACAAGTCATTTTATGTTTGGTTGTGCTCTGAAAATAGCAGATCTACAAGCTCACAACGTGTCGCGCTGCGACGCGTTGTGAGCTTGTAGATCACCTATTTTCAGCATGCAACTAAGTGTAAAATCAGCCATTACGACGCCATCGAGGCACCGCCAAAATACATTTTAGTGGACTAAATCAACTGTAGATTTAGTCGACTATAATCTTATGATATTTAGTCGACTAAAACTAGACAAAAACTAAAACATTTCAGATGACTAAAATATGACTAAAAGTAAATGGAATTTTATTCATAAGGCTATTGACTAAAACTAAATCAAAATTTGCTGTCAAAATCAACACTGCACGGAACCTTGTGGTATTGAAGTGGTTTGGGAGTTATTTAAAGCGGCCTTAAAGCGGCCTGAAAGACTGTGAGAGGCAGTTTCGCCTGCGCCACAGAACGGAGCGTTGCCAAGTTACTACGATCGGGGAGGAAAAAAAATATGCGTCTTAGACTCAGCACAACGCCACGTGTTGATAACAGCTTCCTGTCAGACTGACAGAGGGTTAAGAGCTGCGTCTCAAACAAGCCACTCGCTAAGGATGAGAGCAGGACAGTTTGAGCAAAACTAAAGACATACTGGTAGAAGACATTCCAGCATCTCATCCAGTGAACAGTGAGTGGATTCCAGCATCACATCCAGTGAACAGTGAGTGGATTCCAGCATCACATCCAGTGAACAGTGAGTGGATTCCAGCATCGCATCCAGTGAACAGTGAGTGGATTCCAGCATCGCATCCAGTGAACAGTGAGTGGATTCCAGCATCTCATCCAGTGAACAGTGAGTGGATTCCAGCATCTCATCCAGTGAACAGTGAGTGGATTCCAGCATCACATCCAGTGAACAGTGAGTGGATTCCAGCATCTCATCCAGTGAACAGTGAGTGGATTCCAGCATCACATCCAGTGAACAGTGAGTGGATTCGAGCATCACATCCAGTGAACAGTGAGTGGATTCCAGCATCTCATCCAGTGAACAGTGAGTGGATTCCAGCATCACATCCAGTGAACAGTGAGTGGATTCCAGCATCACATCCAGTGAACAGTGAGTGGATTCCAGCATCGCATCCAGTGAACAGTGAGTGGATTCCAGCATCGCATCCAGTGAACAGTGAGTGGATTCCAGCATCTCATCCAGTGAACAGTGAGTGGATTCCAGCATCTCATCCAGTGAACAGTGAGTGGATTCCAGCATCACATCCAGTGAACAGTGAGTGGATTCCAGCATCTCATCCAGTGAACAGTGAGTGGATTCCAGCATCACATCCAGTGAACAGTGAGTGGATTCGAGCATCACATCCAGTGAACAGTGAGTGGATTCCAGCATCTCATCCAGTGAACAGTGAGTGGATTCCAGCATCACATCCAGTGAACAGTGAGTGGATTCCATCATCACATCCAGTGAACAGTGAGTGGATTCCAGCATCTCATCCAGTGAACAGTGAGTGGATTCCAGCATCTCATCCAGTGAACAGAGAGTGGATTCCAGCATCACATCCAGTGAACAGTGAGTGGATTCCAGCATCTCATCCAGTGAACAGTGAGTGGATTCCAGCATCACATCCAGTGAACAGTGAGTGGATTCCAGCATCTCATCCAGTGAACAGAGAGTGGATTCCAGCATCACATCCAGTGAACAGTGAGTGGATTCCAGCATCTCATCCAGTGAACAGTGAGTGGATTCCAGCATCTCATCCAGTGAACAGTGAGTGGATTCAGCTTCTCATCCAGTGAACAGTGAGTGGATTCCA
>NC_139959.1:35336334-35348834 GCF_963454915.1 Gymnoscopelus microlampas | reverse complement strand
TCAGTTCATAGTTCATAATTCAAAATTTTGAACTAAAGTTCATGGTTCCAAAAATGAACTATTTCGTTCATTTTTCGTTCTTTTCTCTCTCTCTCTCTCTCTCTCTCTCTCTCTCTCTCTCTGTATTTGTGTGTATATATATATATATATATATATATATATATATATATATATATATATATAGATATAGATATAGATATAGATATAGATATATATAGATATATATAGATATATATAGATAATTAATAAGGGTCTCTTTCTCAGCTCTCAGGTCAAGGGGTCCTTGACCTGAAAAACGTTGAATACCCAGGCCTGTGTTATTATATTATATGAATATAATCCAGGATTATGCCATTTGTAGCCATAATGTTTTAATAGCAGACCTACAAGCTCACAATGAGTTGCATCCATGACGCGTTGTGAGCTTGCATATCTGCTATTTTAGTCAAGGGACACCGTTGTGCTGCAAAGTGTAAGTTAGGCTCTAGCCCAGAGAGAACAGCAGCAGCAGCAGCAGAGAGAGAAAGAAGCATCAATAGTGAAAAGTTGTGAAAAATACTTTGTTTTAAACACAAGCAGTACACCCGGTCCCAGCAACGTTATTGTTGTTCATACGTGTGTGTGTGTGTAGCTAATATAGCGCAGAAGCTTTCTTTAATTACAACATGATCTTGCTGTGGGTCAGCTGTGGGTCACTATCACTCGATGCTACAGTGACACAACAACGTATTGCATTTTTAACCCGAGGTGCTATCTGTAATCACGGAGCTGCATAGAAGTCTGTAGTCTGCACGTAGATGAGACTGAGTTCACTCTGCGCTGCATGCGCAGATGAATGTTAGACACCTCCTTTCTTTTCTCTTTTTTGGCTGATGGTGCGTTCAAGACGCCTCGGAAACACAGAATAGGATGAAATACAACGTGACAAACCTATGTAACCATGGAAATTTGGGACACTCTTGAACAAAGTTATACTGTGAGAGAACGCCGTTCACAAACGCCAGAATGAACGCGTTCACAATAACGTTCATCTAGCGGATATACAGTACGTTCAGTTCACGTTCGCCCAAAATATGAACGATTTCATGAACAATCGTTCATTGAACGCGTTCAGGCACAACAGTGGCCATAGTGCCATCTGAAGGCCCCTGAGGTGTCGGTACCACGTAAGCTACTTGTTTGGCTATTGCCAGCCGCGGATCTCGATTCATGCAAACAACTGACCTCCGGGCGACTGTGTGTGTGTGTGTGTGTGTGTGTGTGTGTGTGTGTGTGTGTGTGTGTGTGTGTGTGTGTGTGTGTGTGTGTGTGTGTGTGTGTGTGCGTGTGTGCAAGCGAGCGTGTGTAAGCAAGCAATGTTAACACATGCCGTTGCATGATGCATAATTTATGTCTATGAAAATAAGTCGCTACAATAGAAATGAATCACCGGCTGCTCCACTTACTGTTAGGAGTGTGAACCACATGAACCCCAGCAAGGGGCAAGGCCACTTGGGCTTTGTTTTATTTGATGGCCTTTGTGTCCTAAAATAAAATAACTTGACAGGCAACGGCAGCCATGGCCTCCATGAAATTCCTGCCATGGTCCCTATCCTGTGTGTGTGTGTGTGTGTGTGTGTGTGTGTGTGTGTGTGTGTGTGTGTGTGTGTGTGTGTGTGTGTGTGTGTGTGTGTGTGTGTGTGTGTGTGTGTGTGTGTGTGTGTGTGCTTATACTGTTGTTTATTCCTATTGTATTATTGTGTCAACCTTGAGCAAACACCAAAACAAATTCCAATCACATTGAAATGGTAATGGATTCATGAATGTTGAATATTAAATAAATGCATATAGTGTTGAAAGTTACCCTACTGTATGAATATATAGAGTAGTGTTATACTCTATTGAGGTATCCAAAATAGTGTATACTATATTTTGAAACATTTAAAACGTATCAAATCTTTTTTGTGATAGAAGATTTTGGTAAAAGACCCATTTTGTGATTCCATGTCTGTCCTTGCTCTACAGCTGCTGTGTGTTTATGTGCAGCACAACCGATTCGTGTGACCGGACAACAAGGGAGAGAGGTTAAAATCCCCTGTCCTTACCCAGAGGGCTATGAGTCATACGACAAGTACCTGTGTAAAGGAAGCTGTGGCTGGGATGACATTCTTATTGAGACCCAAAATGGTTGGTCTGGTCGTAAGGGCAGATACTCTATCCGTAATGATACTGTCACCATCTCTAACCTTCAGCCCAGCGATGCAGGACAATACTGGTGTGGAGTGAGCAGGACTGGGAAAGACATTTACACTGAAGTACAGCTGGAAGTAATTCATATCGCAGGTAAACATGAGGTCAGAGAGCAACGTTAAGACATTCAAGCGATTAGAAACATATTCAGTGGGAACACAGCTTAACAAATCTGTTGGTAATACTCACATGAAGGACAGCGTTTATCAAAATCTGCTGCTGTCTCTTATGGCGTTGCAACACTCTGGGTTTAGTCCAGGGATGTCAAACATACGGCCCGCGGGCCGGATCAGGCCCGCTAACTAGTTTAATCCGGCCCGCGAGATGATTTTGCAAAAATAAAAAAAAATAAAAAACATTTATTTTTTTTTTAGTTCCAAAAATGTTTTAATTGTTTTTTGGCCAAGTCTACACCTGCAACCACACGTAACTTCCACTTTCCTCTTCTTCTTCCTCGTCTTTGTATTGGTATTGTTTGTGTTGGAGCGCCTCAGTGCGGCTGCAGAGTTCATGTGCAACCTCTTCCAGAGAGAGATAGAGACACTAGAAACTCTGCTGGAGACACAAAACAAACTGTGTAGACTTGGCCCTTTGAAATAAAATGTATTTTGGCACTAAAAAAAAAAACATTTTTTTCTTTTTCTTAACGGTTATCGATTAATTAATCGGTAAGGCCTAACGGTAGGTAAACGGTTAATGAAATGTCTCCATTTGGCCATTCCTATTTGTGAAGTTTACATTTTCAGAATGTGCTTGTACTAACTAAGACTAAGTAAAGTAAACAAAGAAAACTATCTGTTATTGTATTGTTATTGTTATTATTAGTTATTATGCCATGATTTTACCGGTCCGGTACCGGTCCGGCCCTCTGGCCCTCTGGCCCTCCTCCATGTGGCCCCTGAGCTAAAATGAGTTTGCCATCCCTGGTTTAGTCAGTGTTTGCTCAACAGTGTTGGGGTAACAAGTTACTTAAGTAACTTAACTGTAATTTATTCCCAAATTGCGGTAACGGGTAATATGACGCGTTACCAAACGGCAACGGATGTTACAATTTTGCACGTGCCAGCAGAAGTACCTGTATCTTCATTATTGTTCAATAAAAAGCCTTTTAATCTGATCGTGGCCATTTATCAATCAAATTGATAAATGGTTCATGTGTCTGAGTTATAATGTATCAGAGTGCAATACACCTCCCAACGTAGGGTCACGTAGTTGAAAGCATATGGCGAAAAAACAGAGAAAATGGCCACCGATCGGATTAAAACGCTTTTTATAGAACAATACAGAAGATACAGGTACTTCTGTGGGCGCTTGCAAAATTGAATCATTTGTGGCCATGAGGTAAGCACTTCATATTTGAAATCTGAATGTTTATGTGGATGTACGGGTTGTAAATGAAGAAATCCACCACACACGGTTGAAGTGCATCCATGACTGTCATGATTATATAAAAATGTGCTTAAGTATAGTACTTATCCTTTCCACCCCTGTGATTCAGCATACATGGTGTAGTCCAAGTGTAATGTCAAATCTCTGTTATGATGACCCTGCATGTATGTAGGGAAGAATTATTTCATGCTGCAAATGTTTTCATGTTTGTCTTCTCATACAGCTGATCTTTCAGTGAGGCTGGTGGGTGGTGGTCTAAACCCCTGTTCAGGCAGAGTGGAGGTCTACTATGGTGGAGGTTGGGCTTGGGGGACAGTGTGTGATGATGGCTTGGATGTGAATGCTGCCCAGGTTGTGTGTAGACAGGTAGGTTGTGGAAAGGCTCTGTCTGTACCAGGAGAGGCACAGTTTGGACAGGGTGATGGAACGATCTGGTTGGCTGAAGTCAGATGTTCAGGCCGTGAATCACAGCTTTCACAGTGCAGCCATGAAGGGTTTGGAAAACACCATTGTGAACACAGTGAAGATGCTGGTGTTGTTTGTGAAGGTAAATTTGAATTTACAGTATAGTATCATTATTTAACTTCCAGTCTCTCTCTCTCTCTCTCTCTCTCTCTCTCTCTCTCTCTCTCTCTCTCTCTCTCTCTCTCTCTCTCTCTCTGTCTGTCTGTCTGTCTGTCTGTCCCTCTCTATATCTCTCTGTCTGTTCCTCTCTCTATCTCTCCCTCTCTCTCTCCCTCTTGTTGTCTCTCTGTCTGTCTGTCTCTCCGTCTGTCCGTCTTTGTGTCTGTCCGTCTCGCGCACGCGCGTGTGTGTGTGTGTGTGTGTGTGTGTGTGTGTGTGTGTGTGTGTGTGTGTGTGTGTGTGTACAGTATGTGAATATGACCAGTTGCTGTCTCCGACAGACTGAAGGTGTGGCCGAGACTATGTTTTTTTCCCCTGTCCAACAGTCCGTCCGTCCGTCCGTCCGTCCGTCCGTCCGTGTGTGTGTGTGTGTGTGTGTGTGTGTGTGTTTCTTTGGGATGTACTTGACACGAACATTAAGGGAATGATAACGTTTGTTACACCACCACCAGAGCAACATGACGCAAGGGGACTTTTGAAACAGCCATGCTGAAAATGGGTTGCTTTATTCGGATACATGCGCAGTGTTGGGAAGTAACTAAAGTAATATGTAACTTAAAGTAATATTATTACCTTTTCCCAGTAACTAGTAACGTAACTAATTACTTTCACGTTTTGAGTAATAATATTACCTTTACTTTTTTTCAAATAGCAATTTATTACTTTTTTTCACGAGCCCCGGTGGTACTCTGGGTTTGAGTGTGTTTATTTGATCCTGTGTTGTTTTTGGTCCATTGATATAATGGTAGACTGGTTGGGATCGAGTTGCTATGCAGGCTGCTTGCTGATCCGGTCTAGAGCGGATACGGAAACGTTGCGCACTGTTTTTTTTTTTTATAAAAATGTTAACTTCCTGTTGATTTTGCTATTTTTATTTAGAAGAAAACACGGACTGGATCTGCGGATCCGGATCCAGTTCTTCAAATAGTAAAATCGACAGGAAGTTGACATTTTTATATATAAAAAAAAATCAGTACTGGGTTTGGTGATGTTCTATATGCTCTGAATCAGCTTTGTTTGTGTTTGTTTATGTGCTGAAAGAGTGACTTTGAGAGCTGTTTCACCGTACAATGTAAGTCAATGAGGAGCATATTTTGAATTATCAATTTCTAATCAATGGAGCAATTATTTTTGATTTACCTTTGGAGTTACACCATGGCAAAGTAAATACACAACCCAAACCTCTACCAAAGTGGTCTTGCCCTTTAAATACATTTAAAATACTTGTTTCCATTGAGGTCCTTAGTATTCAATTCATAGTCGTCAAATGGTTTTCATTTAGTCTGTAAGTTATGAATTCATACACAGTAAAAGTCTTAGTGTTAATATAATTCAAATGAGTGTACAATGAGGATTTTACAATGTAGGCTGCAGAAAAGAGAAAAAAAACAACTACTAATGTTGAAAATGCAAAGTCAGACTTTTGCGGAGAAAGGATGCAATTACTGGGGGCGAGAAAAAAAAAAGTAACTAAAGTAATAAGTAACTAAGTACTTTTGGCAGGGAGTAATAAGTAAAGTAACTACATTACTTTTTAAACAAGTAATATGTAATAAGTAATATATTACTATGTTTTAGTAACTATCCCAACAAACATGCGTGTCACTGTCACTGCCCGCCCCTGCCAGTTCTTTGATTAAAAAAAAAACAATAGGCTCTGTCATGATTAATTGACCACATATATGAAGTTAAACAACTAAATTCTATCTGAACGATAACTTAAAAGTTAATTCCGTGCCTCAAAAAAGAAGTTTGAGAGCGTTTTGAAGTTTTAAAACGGAGCGGACAAAATTTGAATGCCGGACGTCCCATTTCGGTCGGCTGCACTCGGCTCCATTCAGGTTCACTCGGGTTCCACCTGATTGGCCAACCTCTGCTGTCAATCAAAGAATGGGTGGGTTAGGCGAGATAGGCAAGTCCATTTTGTGGACAAGCAAGTAACGCCCAGATAAGACCTCAGACCAGACCCAACCCAATTCCTAAAATCAAATGCATGAGATTTCTGGAAGGGGGGGGGGGGGGGGGGGGGTGTTTACCAGGCTATAGGTCTGGCCCCTCTCAATAGAAATTGGATTTCTCTCCCTCCGAAGTTGTGAGGGACCAATCAGGGCCCAGTATGCAAATATGGGGCAGGTTTATCACCAGGGGCGTTTTTGGAATTTTCCCCTCGGAAATGTAGGTTCCACACAGAGATTCTAGACTAATATCTACGCAGTGATATTAGTCTGGCCATGCCAGGCTAAGGTAATGCACCACAGACATTTCCATGTTACAGTAGGCTGCAAACAGTGTAATGAAATGACTAGTTAGCCACATCTTGGTTAACTCCCTCGTAGTGCTGGGGGACTGGGACATACTTTCGATTTCACTTACACATTAATGCATTTATGTCATATTTACATGCCGAGTTAAAGGTAGGGTACGTGATTTCCTTTGGTTAAAATAAGTGTTAAATAGCTCTATATTCTAATAGTACTCATTGCTATGGAGTGTTTGTTCAGTAATAGCAGTCTCGATGTCTCTCCAGCTCTTTATTAACACATCGGGTGCCAGAGGTTTATTAAAATATTGTACGTTCAGTGCCTGCTATTCTTCCATCCACTTACGTTGATACATTTCGTGCTGTAGAAGCCCCGACGTGGAAGTGCATGTAAACAAGCGTGCATGCGAGACGGCGGAGGGTCCCGACTAACGCCTGGAACAATAATATTTCTAACGCGATCCTCCATTGCAGAGTGATCGCCGATCGAAACGGCTCGCTTCCACCACGTTAAAAAGAAATGGAGATATTAAGCTTTTAGTCAAGGAGTTAACATTGGAGAGGCCGACCGGAAGGATTTTTGACATGGATCCACATCCGGCCTCTCCTTCTCAGAAACTCCTTGGATGATCCCAAAGTTTCGTTACAGCGCCCCACGTGGGCCCCACGTATAAAAAACTAAATTGGGTCAAAAACGGTCCGGACCGTTTTCGGCACTCCTCGTTTGGATTATGAAAAACGGTCCGGACCGTTTTTGGTCCGGACCGTTTTTGGTACTCAATGTGTCAACAGAAAATGCATTTTCAGGTCAGGATACCAATTTTATCCAATCAGGATAGAGAACTCAGACAGAATACAGATTAAACAAGTGAAATAGGAAGTGATGACACAAAAAAATGAGCAGAACAAAATTGGAACTGGAACACTATAAAAATTAAGCTGATAAATGGGTACTCTCTCCTGATTGGCTGAAATGTTGTCAACCTACCTGAAAATTATCAAAGAGCTGGAGAGAGAGGGAGACCCTTGTTACTGAACAAATACTCTATAGCAATGATTGGAATATAGTGCTTTAACCTTTAAACTAAAAACGTTTTGTTTTAACCATAAAATATCACTTACCCTCTAACATTTAAGTGAAATGTAACCTCTCTCTCTCTCTCTCTCTCTCTCCAGAGTTTATGAAGTTGGTGGATGGGACTAGTGTGTGTTCAGGCAGAGTGGAGGTGAAGTCTGATCAGTCGTGGGTCTCAGTGTGTGAAGGTGACTTTGACCAGCAGGATGCACAGGTGGTGTGTAGGCAGCTTGGCTGTGGGGCTCCTTCAGTCCTCCAGGGGGCGCTCTACAGAGAAGTGAAGGCTCCAATGTGGACCAAAGAGTTCCAGTGTGAAGGCAGTGAGTCTGTTCTCCTGGACTGTAGAACCTCAGACTCAACTAGAAACACCTGCTCACCTGGTAAGACTGTTGGACTCACCTGCTCAGGTAAACCACACACTACACTTTAGGTTTCATTAATATTTTACAATAAAAGTAATATAAATTGTTATAGTGTTTATTCTATGGTCTCTGTACAGAACCCATCAGGTTGGTGGGAGGAGCCAGGCACTGTACTGGTAGACTGGAGATGAACCACCAGAGAGAGTGGAGACCAGTGGTTGATGATATCTCTAATCCATCCTGGAAGCAGAGGGTATCATCTGTAGTGTGTAGACAGCTGGACTGTGGCTCTGCTGTTTCAACACAAAGGAGTTATGGTTCTACAGATCAACCTGCGTGGAAGATTATATCTTTCTGTGATGAATCTGAATCTTCACTGAGCGATTGTGGAACAATGGAGTCTAGTACTTCCTTCTACAGTCTGGAGCTGATCTGTTCAGGTAACAAACAATGACTTCAACAATGACACTAATCTATAGAGTCTCTTATTTCATCTATGTATGTATGTGTGTGTGTGTGTGTGTGTGTGTGTGTGTGTGTGTGTGTGTGTGTGTGTGTGTGTGTGTGTCTGTCTGTCTGTCTGTCTGTCTGTCTGTCTGTCTGTCTGTCTGTCTGTCTGTCTGTCTGTCTGTCTGTCTGTCTGTCTGTCTGTCTGTCTGTCTGTCTGTCTGTCTGTCTGTCTGTCTGACTGGTTGTATCCCGGCTTCTGGTCAGACTGAATTAAATACATGCAATTTATTTTGGAAAATGTAAATTGTGTGGTGTGTTTGATATGTATGTTTTAGAATATAAAAAATGTAATGATTTAAAAATGATGTTTGTGCATGCGCGCGCACACACACACACACACACACACACACACACACACACACACACACACACACACACACACACACACACACACACACACACACACACACACACACACACACACACACACACACACACACAGAGAGAGAATTGTTTTGGAGGGTATCAATATGATCATTTGTGACCAGATGTGTTTTTGCGTCAATTTAGCTACATAGTCTTTTTGTGTACTAATTTATTCACTATTTGACGTATCCTTTTTCAAAACAGTTACATTAAAATGTATCTTTCTTTCTCTCTCTCTCTGTGTCTCTTTCGGTTTGTCTGTCTGTCTGTCTGTCTGTCTGTCTGTCTGTCTCTCTCTCTCTCTCTCTCTCTCTCTAGAGTCAGTGAGGTTGGTGAATGGGACTGATGTGTGTTCAGGCAGAGTAGAGGTGAAGTCTGATCAGTCGTGGGTCTCAGTGTGTGAAGGTGACTTTGACCAGCAGGATGCAGAAGTGGTCTGTAGGCAGCTTGACTGTGGGGCTCCTTCAGTCCTCCAGGGGGCGCTCTATGGAGAAGTGAAGGCTCCAATGTGGACCAAAGAGTTCCAGTGTGAAGGCAGTGAGTCTGTTCTCCTGGACTGTAGAACCTCAGACTCAACTAGAAACACCTGCTCACCTAACAAGACTGTTGGACTCACCTGCTCAGGTAAAACACACACTACACTTTAGATTTAATTATTATTTTACAATAAAAGTAATATAAATTGTTATAGTGTTTATTCTATGGTCTCTGTACAGAATCTAATGCCATCAGGTTGGTGGGAGGAGCCAGGAACTGTACTGGTAGACTGGAGATGAAACACCAGAGAGAGTGGAGACCAGTGGTTGATGATATCTCTAATCCATCCTGGAACCAGAAGTCATTATCTGTAGTGTGTAGACAGCTGGACTGTGGCTCTGCTGTTTCAACACAAAGGGGTTCTGGTTCTACAGGTCAACCTGTATGGAAGATTATATCTTCCTGTGATGGATCTGAATCTTCACTGAGGGATTGTGGAACAATGAAGTCCCTTACTTCCTCCTACAGTCTGGAGGTGATCTGTTCAGGTAACAAACAATGACTTCAACAATGACACTAATCTATACAGTCTCTTATTTCATCTATCTATCTATCTATCTTTCTGTCTGTCTGTCTGTCTGTCTGTCTGTCTAACTGTCTGTCTAGTTGTATCCCAGCTTTTGGTCAGACTGAATTAAATACATACGATTTATTTAGGAAATTGTAGATTGTCTGATGTGTTTGATGTATCTACTTATATAATCGAGGAGTGACTTCCGCGCGCCGCTGACGCTATAGCCACAGCTCTGTAATCGAGTAAACACAACACCGACACACCACATCTCACCAACACAGTAGCCACGGCGGGCGCGCTGAATTTACGGGTGGCGTAGGGCACCTCTCATTGCTCACTACACATTTTCCACCTCGCAACATAATTAATTCTACTCACCACATTTCGGACAAAACGGAAGGGGAAACAGCTTCGTACCGTTTACCGTGTGCACCACCGACACCGAACGCCGACGGGTTTCGCCGAAACAACATGAACGGCCGCCATTGAAACTCCGCAGCTCTCTCCATCGCCAGAAGAACAACAACAGAAGCGGCTCCTTCACCTCCCCTTCACGTGTCTCTGCTTCCACGCTCAATTCAGGTGACTACAATGCTAATACATTCATGCTCAACCTCACAATCATAAGCTTCTCCGTTTAGTGTTTCATTAGCGCGAGCGTGGAAAACAACTACAGCGCGTTCTCCTGCTTGCATCTGGTAAACACACCAGGGATGCCAGTCGGGATGCCAGGTTTTCAAAAACAAGCGACAGAAACAAGCAACCACCTTCATGAAAAAAAAAAAAACAGCCGAAGGGGTCCGCCATGTTCCAGGGGGGTCCCCGGGGGTCTCAACACTCCCAGGGGGTCTGCGGACCACCAGGGGGTCCGCAGACCCCCACGTAAAAAAGAAATATATACATTTGTTTTTAAAAAAAAAAAATCTTTTTTACTTTTGGAAAGTTCTATCCCACCGTTTTGGTACCCCAAAATAAGCGTGCCCTCACAGCCCTAGGACCCCGTGCGTGGCTGGGGTCTCGGGGGGCGTAGCCCCCGGAGACTCTAGTGTTTTATAATATTGAAATGTAACGATTTAATTATAAAATTGATGTTGTCGCACACACTAACGCATGAATGCACGCACACACACGCGCACACACACACACACACACACACACACACACACACACACACACACACACACACACACACACACACACACACACACACACATACACACACACACACACACACACACACACACACACGCACAAATGCAGAGAGAGAGAGAGAGAGAGAGAGAGAGGGAGAGGGAGAGAGAGAGAGAGAGAGAGAGAGAGAGAGAGAGAGAGAGAATTGTTATGGAGGGTATCGATATGATCATTTGTGACCAGATGTGTTTTTTTAAGTGAATTGAGCTACATTTTTGTTTGTGTACTAATTTATTCACTATTTGATGTATCCTTTTTTAAAACAGTTACATAAGAATCTCCTCTCTCTCTCTCTCTCTCTCTCTCTCTCTCTCTCTCTCTCTCTCTCTCTCTCCAGAGTCAGTGAGGTTGGTGAATGGGACTAGTGTGTGTTCAGGCAGAGTGGAGGTGAAATCTGGTCAGTCGTGGGTCTCAGTGTGTGAAGGTGACTTTGACCAGCAGGATGCACAGGTGGTCTGTAGGCAGCTTGGCTGTGGGGCTCCTTCAGTCCTCCAGGGGGCGCTCTACGGAGAAGTGAAGGCTCCAATGTGGACCAAAGACTTCCAGTGTGAAGGCAGTGAGTCTGTTCTCCTGGACTGTAGAACCTCAGACTCAACTAGAAACACCTGCTCACCTGACAAGACTGTTGGACTCACCTGCTCAGGTAAAACACACTCTACACTTTAGGTTTCATTATTATTTTACATTAAAAGTAATATAAATTACTATAAATTTACTCTGTACAGAACCCATGAGGTTGGTGGGAGGAGCCAGGCACTGTACTGGTAGACTGGAGATGAAACACCAGAGAGAGTGGAGACCAGTGGTTGATGATGGCTGGAATCCCTCCTGGAACCAGAAGTTATCATCTGTAGTGTGTAGACAGCTGGACTGTGGCTCTGCTGTTTCAACACAAAGGAGTTCTGGTTCTACAAGACAACCTGCATGGAAGATTATATCTTCCTGTGATGGATCTGAATCTTCATTGAGGGATTGTGGAACAATGGAGTTACTTACTTCCTCCTCCAGACTGGAGATTATCTGTTCAGGTAACAAACAATGACTTCAACAATGACACTTAACTAAACAGTCTCTTATTTCATCTACAGTATCTATCTATGTATCTGTCTGTCTGTCTGTCTGTCTGTCTGTCTGTCTGTCTGTCTGTCTGTCTGTCTGTCTGTCTGTCTGTCTAACTTTCTGTCCAGTTGTATCCCAGCTTTTGGTCAGACTGAATTAAATACATACGATTTATTTAGGAATTGTAGATTGTCTGATGTGTTTGATGTATGTTTTATATGGAACAATGGAGTCTAGTACTTCCTCTTCCAGACGGGAGGTGATCTGTTCAGGTAACATACAATGACTTCAACAATGACACTTAACTAAACAGTCTCCTATTTCATCTACAGTATCTATCTATGTGTCTGTCTGTCTGTCTGTCTGTCTGTCTGTCTGTCTGTC